>NC_039358.1:139450156-139556056 GCF_003573695.1 Papaver somniferum
CCCCCCCCACCCCACACCCCCCAACTTGAATTCCTAACTTCGTCCATGTCTCAACCTCTCACTTGACAGACAACGCTGATTAATCATCAATATGGGAAAGAAGGTAATCTCTCTCAGTGTCTTCAGCGAGTATCAATTTACATTTTAGTTGTTCTTTTTGAATCTAGAACATATGATCTCCAATCGCTAGATTAGATTTCTGTCAAAAACCTACTCTTTATTGGTGGGTAATTTTCTCATTCCTCTCGATGATATAATCGTCTATGATCTTTTTATAACACAGTTCGGGTATTAAAAATAGTCAGAGGAAGTTTAAATCCATAAGATTTACTCCTTCTAAGGCTTTCATACAAACTTTTGGGATTAAAAGACCTTAAGACTTATTCACACACTCACATGCTTGCTCGTAGAAATATAACGTAAGCCACACCATCAGTATAATGGAAATGAAGATCTTGTGAAGGTAGTTATTGTGTCGATGTATTCTTTATGAATAAATAAGGCATTATAATTGTTACAAAAATTTCGAAAAGCACTATAAGTTTGGGTGTTGGCCAATTTCAGAAATATAACTCAGTATGTTACAAATTACAACAGAATACAAAATAACTTAGTAATTAATATGATCCACCAAAAAGTTTTATGATTTACAAGGGGTAGTCACTAGTCAAACAAGAATTATAATTTTATTTACGTAACTTTCGGATGTTCTCTTAAAATATAGAGATTTCTAGTGACTTTATGAGAGTATTTCGGTGACATATAGTTACAAACCTAGTAGATTTTTAGATAGTCTTTTTGGTTTCTTGTGGAGAAATTAAATAAATTATAATACCTAATAAACATTAAAAAAGTTGTATCAAAAACAGTAAATTTCACGAAGTAAGATCCAATAATAATATATTGATAAATCAATGTTTTCCACTAAAACAATATTGACAGCAAAAATGTGTTTTGAGTTGTGATTGTGAGTGCATTTTGACTTGTGATTTTCATAGTGTCAGCAACGATAGAAATAATTAAGGAAAACCATTCTCACTTTAGTATTTTTCTTTTTTATTAATATTGGTCGTCATTATAGTTATACTAGAAAAATACAAGCACCAATGTTAGTAAACAAAAACAAAACCATATTCTAAAGGTGGCTTGTATTCATGCTTTGCTAAACACGTTTTTAAAAATGATAATAAGGTGGTAGAGGTTTGGTCCATAAGAAATGGAATGTTGTTACCTAAGGATATCAGAATCACAAAGCTGGAAGTTGAGAGTGAATCGACGTATGTCATTCAGTTATGTAAGAAGAAAGTTCAAGTCTCATGGAGTTTGAGTAATTTGATTGAATATATTAACAATCCGAAGGTGAATTTCGAAGATAGTTGTTTCCAACAAAGATATAGAGATGCCAATTATGTAGCAGACTACTTAACCGAGGGAGGTTCTGCAAATGAAATAGAAGGAACGTGGATTAATCATCTATCTGATGCTATATTGGTCAATTGATTAATGCTGATCTTGATGGTAGAACAAGTATGAGAAAGTGATTTGTTAGTTAATGTTAGAGCATTATTCGGTTGAACCCACAAGTTTTGCTATCTCAAAGTCGTTGTCAATGTTAGATGATCAAAACTATATATTGATTTCTAGTCCACTAAGTCAAGTCTCGGACTAGGTTAGAATAGTAGTTGAGTATCAAAGATCACACTTGAAGACTGAAGATCGACGAAGACATTTGTAGTACTTCTGTATCAGGTATGCAAAGACTGAACCATTCTATTTTACTCACTATACCATCATTCTATCTATTGAGACTATGTCGTATGACTTATAGTAGAATTACAAAGGAGAAGTTTCGAGTCAAGCTTGTCTTGTGAAAATTCTCGAAAAATGATTTAGCAATTAGATGTTCAAAGGTCTTTAACAAAGTTAGTTATATGAATTAATTTGTGGATCAATTGAAAATTTCTCATGCAAATGATCATATCACTTGGGAATGTTTCAAACATCATAAGAGATAAATATGAACTTACTGATATTTCTACTCAGGGTAGGTTGGCGAACCAGTTCGCAAACCATAGATATCTGAGATACATAAATACAAGAAGGTTGGTGAACCAGTTCGCAAAGCGCAAGTTCAGTTGGGAACTGTTCAGGAACCCGGTTGGCGCACCGTGGTAAATTGAATTCATAAGTTGGATAAATAGGCTAGCAGTTGGAGAACCTGGTTCACGAGCTGTGGTCCACTGAGTTCGGTACTCTGGAAGGGTTGGCGAACCCGATTAACGAACTGTTGCACCATGACTCGTGAACAAGCCCTACGGTTGATGAACCGTTAAACCAACTGTCCCGACAATGTTTATCAGATGCTTAAAGACTTATTATTTTGATATGTTTAACATTGCTAGAACTCTCTTAAATACTTATAAGACTCCATTGATCACTTAAACTCTTATATGTGTGAATTATGATTAATTTCTTATGTGTTTAAATGAACATCAAATAGCTTTCAGTTATTTGATTAACTTTCCGAACCAAACAGTCATTATATACGGTTCCGTAATCGAACATATGTGTATACTCTTCTATTGTATTTTGGAGACCTAAAAGTGTTTGCTTGATTGTCAAGTTATCTTAGCTTGAATTCTAAGCTAACCCTGTTTGTTGAAAACTATAAATAGAGCATTTTTGTCAACTGGGAAAATCAATCATGACACTTTGTGTCCTAGTTGATTCTAGAGTCATCCTTTATTGACATAGGTTTCATATGTGAAACATTATTAGGTTAACGACTAAAAGACTTCGCTTTGGGGATTCATGAATCCAGATCCGACTATCTTTACCTTGATAGTTCATGAATCCTGATCTTTCTTTTCTGTTACCGAGATTCTCGTAATCTCTTTCAGGCAAGATAGGTAGCAATCACAAAGTTCTATTCGTCTCAGACTTTATGATTCTTCAAGATAGATATCTAAAGACTGATCTTAGTTGATCTTTCGAAGATTGTTCTTGAGAGGTAGTTAAATATCTAGGCCGCTCTTCGGGAGTCGTAAGTTCCAAATTTTTGAGGTTTGCTAGCTTTGTTTATTGCAAACAGATTCCCACACCTTGATCTTTGATCTAAACGAAAATCAAATAGGCTTATTTGTTAGAGGCAGATTGGTATCAAAAGTCCTCACTTCGGCTGAAGAAACTCTTAGGCCGTAAAGGACATCAGCTAAGGGAATCAAGTGCGTAGAACCTTGCGAGGTTCAAGGGAAGTAAGGAGCGCGACTATAACTGAATTTTTTGGAGGGTGGGTTCGGTCTTCACTACATTCTAATTCGAAGTCTTATAGTAGGCTAGTATCTGTAGCGGCTTAATACAGTGTGGTGGTCAATCTGGACGTGGTCTCGAGGTTTTTCTGCTATTGCGGTTTCCTCGTTAACAAAATTTATGGTGTCTTGTGTTTTTCCATTTCCGCATTATATTGTTTATCTTTATAATTAGATTTACACAGGTTTGTACGTATTCAATCTAAGTAGCTATGTCCACTTAATTGTAATCGATTAAGAGACTAGTTTCTTGTAGAATTTGTATCTTGAAAGATATATAACAAGTTTAATCACTTGGCAGAATTCCGATTGAATTATTTGGATACAACTAGATTAATCTTGGATATTGATTTTTGAGATCGTCCAAGTACTCTACTTAACAATCAGATTCACAGCCCTGGTGTCGATTGAGTAGATGCTGAGATATTAACTCTATATACATATTTTCAAGGATCATTCAGTTGGTGTACTTGCTATTGTATTAAGTTTTGTTTATATAGGTTGTCGAACGAAAAAGTTGGGTGTATTTGGTATCCCCTGCTTTTTCAGTTAATGTGTGGTCTCTGGCCAGTTTAGCAAAAGAATGGAGGGAAAAAGAAAAACCATAATCATCAAATCTCAAATTTACAATCGTCAAAAGTAGTTCAGGACATTTTACTAGCAACATGGTTTAAAGCTTCGCAGCTTCGAACAACAACATGTGGGATCAAACATATTTTCAAACACTTCTTTCTGTAGCTTCAAGTTTGCCCATTTTTAATAAAAATTCTCGCTACAATAACATCAAAATCAAGTTTACTCGTTTTTCTGTACTATATTGGTATACCATCTGTTAGCTTATCGGTGGTTAGCGACTTTTTTTTCATTCCAGTGTTTCGATATTTTCTCTTTGTATTGATTTTGCTTTGTGTTTTATTAAAGGTAAATTGCAAAATCAGGTTTATCACAAACAACCCCAAATACTTATAGTCTCCTAGTGGAGATACTTTTGCTATGTTTATTTTCATCAAAAAGTCTTCCAAAGTGTCTAAAAACACAGATTAATAATTTTGAATTTTAAATTTAGTAACAATGTACGAGAAACTCTTGAGAAATTTCAATCCATTAACATGGAATCTTGATAGTTTTAAAAATTTAGTAACAACATGTGAGAAACTCTTGAGAAATTTCAATCCAATAACATGGAATTTGGATAGTTTTAAAAACTCAAGAAAAATATGTACCCACCAACAAGGGACATTGAGTGACTCTCCTTAAATAAAACTCTATTGAATAATAAGAGATCTAAAAACTCCCAGAATCATTCTTATTCCCATTAAAACTACAATAATAAAAAAAAGAAAGTTAAAAAAAATAATAATTAAAACTATAATTTCGCTTATCATTTTTAAAGTTTTACCTTATTTGTGGTCTACATAAACAAGTCCTAATTGAGTTTGAAATGTCGTAATAAAAGGCTTATTAAAAGACACTATCTTTAGAAAAGATAGATAGAAATTTCAAAAGTTGACCGGACCCTTGTGGGATGTGAATAAATCTCAACTCACCACATGCACTGTTTTTGCTTTTCTTTCTCTCATCACTAGGAAACACAACACGCCATCATGAAATGGAACCCTAAAACTAGACCAACCAAACCTCCTAACTTAGCCTCTATTGGTTTGATTTCCTACTAATAATTTTGTGCTATTGGCACTATAAAAAAAGAAAAAAATGTTGTCACATCGGGAATTATGAACCGTTCAATTAAAACAAACTTAGCTAATAGTCTAATATTTCATGGCCCCTACACCTTAAAATACATCAAACTTGTCCCAAGAGAAAAGAATAAAAGCAAAACAAATTTAAAAGTAGGGGAGTCTAGCAACCCATCTTTTAGTTGATGTGTAGATTTGATGCATTGTTTGTTGTAACTTGTAACATCAAATTACATAGTGGGTTCTATTATGGAGGAATCGTCAGTCACAAGCACAGCTGACAACCCTGAGATTGAGGAGATGAGATCGTACCAAACCAACAGCAAGCACTATTACTATACTTGCAACTATGCCCAAAGTGTTCCTATCAACCAATAATTGTAAACATTAATGTTCACTTTCTACTGCATGCATTTAAAGTAATCCTCAAAACCATTGATCATCGTTCATTGAGGTGATCGATCATGCGATCACTTTTGTTTTGTTTGCCTGTTTGATATAAATTAGTACAAGTTTCACATCAGTATAGGTACGTACACACTTGGCCTAACTTTAACTCCGTCCTTTTAGTTAATGAATGCCATAGTTCACATAATTTCTTTGGTTTGGGCACCCTTGTTATGTGTAACAGAGTATGAGTGTCGCATTATCACGTTATCTTAAACTTAATCACAGTCAAAAAGGAGGGGTGAAATTGGTTCTTTGCAAGCCTTGCCCACCGTGGTAGGTCTCGTGCATTCATGAGAATGGGCCCCTGGTAGAAAATAACAGCTAATAATAGAACGATTTTTTTTTGGGACCATGGTTTTTTTTTGGGACCATGGTCCTATTAGGCCACCTACCTTATAGTTATAAGGGGTGTTTTAAAGCATTGAAATGACTAGCCTAACCTTAACCTAATTTAATTTAAAACCAACCCAATAACCACCTATATATATATAACCACCACCTCCTCCCACCACCAACAACAACCACCGATTACCACCACCACCGCCCACCACCGCCGATTACCACCACCACCACCTCCGATTATCACCACCACCAACCACCGATTACCACCACCACCTCCGGTTACCACCACCACCAACCACCACCAATATATATATATATATATATATATTAATTTAAAACATTAACAAAGATATTCTCACAAACTTATTACTTGTCATTCGTTTTTGGTTGAATAAATGAGAAGTAATCATTAAAATGAGTTGAAAATGAAAGTTACGGAGAGGTTTAATGGAGGTTTTTTTTTTCAGAGAAAAGTTCGGTTATCAAGAATTAATTTTTTCTTAATCGAACTCATAGTTTGGTTGATTCGCAAAAAATTACTTTTAACCGAACTCCTTGTATTAGAACAACACAAGTCCATAAGTTCGGTTCCTTCGTAAAATAAGGATATCACCGAACTTTAGTTTACGAAAATAATGAGAAGTCCACAAATTCGGTTCGTTCGCAAAAATGTTAAGTTTTCTTTGTAACCGAACTCTACCTTTGAAACTTCGTAACCGAACTCTACCTAATTCGCCAAGAAATAATTTTCTTAGTAACCGAACGTGTGCCTAATTGCATATATGCATATATAAGCCCAGTTCGGTTGATTCGCAAAATATGTTGAAGTTTGCGAACCAACCGAACTTGTAACACTAGGTTACTTTTAATCTGCAGTTCGGTTGGGAACTTGGTTGCGTTGAAGTTTGCGAACTAACCGAACACACAAGATGTACCCAAATAAATTGTTAAGTTCAAAGTTCGGTTACCTACCATTTTATCCTAGATAACCGAACATTACACTGTACGACCAAAACCTCCATTAACGAGCGAGTTCGGTAACCTGCGTGTTTGGAAAACGTAACCGAACTACACTTTCAGGTGTGCTCGGTTACATGTTCTTGACATATGGTAACCGAACTGGCCCAAATCTACATAGAAAATTTCATTTTTTTTCAAAGTTTGGAGCAATTCAACCAACATTATCTAAGTTTGAAGCCTACCTGGGTACCCAAATACCCTTCCTCCGGTTGTGGTCGGTAAAATCCATCGTTTTTCATGTTTTCCTTCTTCATCTTCTTTAACTTTACTCTCTCAATAATTCAACTTCTTTAAAAAAAAACCATCTGATTTTTTTTATCTCATTAATTATCTTTAACTTAATCATCTCACTAATCATTATACTAACTATTATTAACACTAACTAATCATCACCCAAAATTAATCAGGAGGATAATTTAGGTATTAATATAAATATCTAGATAAGGGCCTATATTTACTTCTAATGTCTTTAACCAAAATAAAATCATGATCCCAAAAAAACCATGGTCTACAAAAATCGTTCTAATAAAATACGACCGGCCCGTACAAGTTGAGAGTCGTATATGCTTTTATGACAAACGGCTAACGGGACCCACATCTAAATTGATATCGTCACTGTCTATGGGATGGGTCTGATCAGAATTCAATTCATATAGCTCATCATAAAAACAACAAAGTGGATAGGAAGGAAGATGATAGTGATGATAGTGAGTAAGAATCCATTGGTCTGTTCGGTGCCGAAAACATTAGCGGACAAAAGCAAGAAAGATTAGCGACAAAAGTTAAAGTCCAAGGAAACCTGTATCCATGTCTACGGCCCTATATCTAGCTTGTAGATAGCTCATCAGCTAACGTATATTATGTCCAACCTAAGACTTGTTCGCCAAACTGTCCTCTTCACCTTTTCTTGCAATTCTATAGTTTTTACGTAAAATCTTGTTGCCGCTGTAGTTTTCCGTTACCATGTTTTCCGCTACCATGTCAAAGCATTGATCGAGGAAGCTAGAGCATAGTCGACGAAATGATGATCGCAAAGTATCGAGTCAAGGAATGTTAGCCTTACCTAACTCTAGAATTTAACTGTGATTATATTGACTTAAGAAGATTCAAAGAATTGAGAGTCAGTAACTTTCAGGAAGGCCGACATGTGTGTGGGCTCTCTTAAACGGTGTGGTTAATTATTTGCCGTAAACATGAAAGTAAAAAAGAAAATATCTATTTTTCCAGCACGTAACAAATTGAACAATGACATATGATTGATACATCCAAAAGCAGCTCAATCGGCACAGCTTTATTCTCGAAGCACAGTCCCCGTGCAGTAGATAAAGATTCTACTCCAATCATACAAAATAACAAAAAATCTATAACTTGACGAACATTTGTTCTCTTTCCATCAAACAGGGGACTCTTTTCATCAAAATGGAACCTTACATAATGTGCATCACACTAGGAAAATCCAAAAGATCACAGTCATTTTTGAGTGACCCAAACGCAAGGCTCCAACTCTCGGTCCTTTTATTAACACAATATGACAAAATTGTTCCTGTATCGCAAGAACTTTCAGTACCGTCAAAGTTTCTGAAAGGGTTATCTTAGTCATTTCAAAAGAATCCAGTTCTCCTCTGCCCCTCTTTGGCTTTGCCCTTACTTTATCTGACACAGCATTTTAGCGAACCCTAAAGTCAAATTTAGTTGTAGCTTAGACTTGGGCGATTGACAAGTGTTCAGTTCAAAAATTATTGAAGTCGTGAGATGATGATTAATTTCTCGTGAGATATATATGATGATGATCAGCAGATCAAATCTATACAGAACGCATGTGACTTACTGGTGGAAATCAGATTCTCACCGCGGCTCTTTTGGATTTTTTGGTTTTACTTTTTAGTTTAATATGGAAAAAGTGAAAACTTTTTTACTTTGTTAATTAATCAATGAAATATAACATTACCACTACTAATCAGTTTACTAATATTCAATGTGAGCTTAAGGCTAAAAGCATATAAAACTAATTAATCCAAAATCTTTGTGATTCCTTGCGTGAAACCATAAGCCGATAAGCGAGACCCCAAATCTTTGTTCTTTTGTTTTTGCTTGGTAAGGGAGCTCTGCAATAAGACCCATGCAAAGACACTCTCACTAGGCTTTGTTCTCATTTAAGTTTTCGTAGCATTTGTGGTTTTCGTTTAATTCAAAGTTAGATCATTTTAGAGCTCATATATTCTAAGAAAAAAAGATAATTACTGACATCAGGATTTCAACCTTGATATTCTAATTCTCGATGATCACACTTTTCCTACTTTTACATGCAGGATCAAGAAAATAGATACGTAATTGTGTTAAAAAAAGGAATAAGGTTACGTAATTTTGATGAGTATTTAAAGGCCACTCTTAAAAATTATACTGAATAAATAATCTTACCTAAACCACTATGTATGTTCTATCCTCTCTCCAAATCTCCTTTCCAAACGAGTATGCTATAAAAATACATTATTAATTGATAATTAGTTATATAACCACTTTCTTTTTTCCTTTTTTGGACGCTTTGGAAGCATGGTCTAAGGCTACAAAAATTATGGGGTTCGAATCCTACCTCCATAGTGGGAGGGAGAATACCAATCATCAGATCACTTGATGGTTGGCATTTTTATTCTTTTCTTTAACTAAAAAGGGGCAAGATATATTGAAAATCAGACCATCATAAAGAGATAGCAATATGAAGTAAGAAAAAAAAAACAGAAACAACTTAACTATAGTAGAGCTGAAAGAATAGGGAAAAAAATAAAACATCACCAACATCAAAATTAGCTAAGATGTACTAGTGTATTACAACTCCCCAGTTACAAATTGTGTTGATATCAATGCCCTCAAAAATATTAGTCCATGTGTACCAGTTATAGATCAGAATCTTAACAACGTCCTTGATATTCTCTATATCTTTGTATTTTCCATTAAAAACTCAAGCATTTCTTTCCAACCACACCTCCCACCATATGACAAAAGGGATAATGTTCCAAATTCTTCTTCTCAAGCTGCCATTGGCTCTTTTTTTTTTCTCCATTCCTAAATGGTATCTCTTAGTAGCTTGAAATAGCCAATATAGTTGATAACCTTTCAGAAAATAATGCCAGATCTTTCTTGTAGTTTCACAGTGAAGAAACAGATGATGATTGAACTCTACATCCTTTTTGCAAAATAAGCAACCATTGATAATGACTTGATTCTTGTAAGTGTCTTGTGTTGGAGTAGCATTGTAACATAAATTCCACAAAAAGAAAATTAGTTTCTGTGGATTCTTTGGATTCCAAACACATTTATAAAGAAATGAATCAAATCATCAACTTTTAAGTCTTTGTAACAAGCTGACAAAGAGAAAGGTTTGTGATAAGCACGTAAGTGCTACATTTTATACCCATATTTATGTTAGCTAAGATTCGATTTTTTTGTTAATAACATTACTTTAGTGCTTTTGTAGAAAGTACAAGCAATTCCAATCATCGAGAGAATAAATGGCTAAATGGAAGTAAAATGACGTTTGGGACGAAAATGACATAATGTAGCTGGCCTGGTATTTTCGTATATCAGCAACATGGAAGTCACTTCACAGCTAGAGAACATTTGAGTTGGTGGTACAAATAATTTTTTTTCTTTCTCAAGCAGGTGCCTGGCCCAATAGATGTTGGTTGTTTTTATCGCAAGGAGAGGGGTCTGAGAAGGATTCATGATGGCTGAAATAATAGTCAGCAGTGATGTATATTCTGGAGTACTTCAATGGGTCTTTAGTTGATCTAATTGATGAAATGCAACCTGATGTTGGAGTTATATTGAAATTAATGCCAAAATTTCCATACGAAAGTCTTTACTTTTGACAAGGTATGGGACAACCATAGTTCACGGACGTAAACACACAAATCCCATAACAATATTGCAATATATAAAACCATAAAGATTAATACTGCAAAATCATCTTCCAAACAAATTTAGAATTTAAACCAATAAATCTAAAAACATGAAGATGAAAACGTTGGACATAGCTATGTGTAATCACAATAATGGCTATTCCAAACTCTAGTTATTCTTCTAACAAAAACAAGAAAATAGAAGATTTACTAGGCAAATAAAGAAGAAATCAACAAGCTAAGGAACAAAAGCAGACTCCAGTGCCATGGTCGAACACGAACTAAGGTCAAATAGACGGTTCATGATCCTCACGAGTCTTGGCATCTTTGAGCTTGTGATTAGCAGCATCCATTGCATCTTCAGAGAAGACATTATCTTTATGAAGATCATTGATGTGAGATTTTATGAGACCAAGGTCAGTTGAAACCTTTTTCAACTCAGTTTTCAACACATCAAGACTTTTCAGAGTATCAACGAGCTGCAGTTTTGCTTTCTCAAAGTACTTAAGAAAGTCATGGACCACTTCAGCAGAAATCATATCATCCTTCTCAACATTCTCATGAGTATACACATAGTAACACGAGGCACTGGGATGATTTTCTTCTAGAAGGGTTCTTTTCTTCCTCCCTTCGGATTCAAAACCAATACCTTTATCAAGAAAGCCTTTAGCAAAACCACACGATTTTCTTGATAAAAAAAAATAACCTAGAGTACGCAAACGTGACTCAGAGGTTTGGTATTTATATGGTTTCTTAGGGAAGAAGACCTTTAGGGTTTGCAAACCGTTGACTCGTGATGGTAACCCGTGTACACATACGAATATAACATGTCCCATAAGAAATAAAACAACAAAAGAACTTTTGCTACATGAGAATTCATAAATGGCTCAATAAATTCCTTAACATAGGAGTAATTTAGAGCACAAGTGTAGCAGTCCACAAAGTTGCAAAAGAATTTCATAAAGAGAGAAAGGGTACTAGACAACACAATACTTCTTAGGCAATATTGTCTGCAAACACTAGTTTAGCTATAAACGATAAGAGGATAGCTCAACTAAGCAGAACACCAAATTGTCATAGTATACCTGATTTTTACACATCTTGCTCAACAGGATTTTTATGAGCAAGTTCTTAACCCTTGTGATTAATTAGCACAAGTATGAGCTCTGAGCTCATTAAAAGAACTGTGTTTATGATCGAGTCTCTTTTTCATTATGAATATAGAAAGAGATCCCTTTTTATGTGAGAAATTATCATAAAACTTACTGTCATCAAAATACGAGACATAGTTAGAGTTCTTACCATAAGAATTTTGACTTGCGGAGGATGACAACCTGTCGATAATTTCTTGTATCCTTCAATTATCTCCATCGGGTTTTTTCTCATATCATCAGTTTTTCTTCTTTCTTTTGGAATTTAGTTCACATTAAGGGAAATGTTATTTCCAGAGGAAACGTCTTGATCTTTCCTTGGTCGATTCTTGTTAAGACTCCTATTCTGCTTTAGAGCATTTGAGGAACTCATTGAACTGACCTTCCTCGTAACATACACAGGGTAAGTACGAAAACCAACTGGTTTATACATACGAATGTCAGTTACACCTTTGAGAATTAAATCTAAGGTGTGTTAAAGTTGAACCAAGGAGGTTTTATTCAACCCAGAGTTTCTCTTTTGTTTAGCAGAGCCTTTTGCATCGCAAAAGAGGCATACTTTCTGATCACAAGAGTGATTAGACAAGGTAGTCTTAACAACCTCGTTAGGAGATTTCT
Source organism: Papaver somniferum (assembly GCF_003573695.1). NCBI lineage: Eukaryota > Viridiplantae > Streptophyta > Magnoliopsida > Ranunculales > Papaveraceae > Papaver > Papaver somniferum. The sequence continues at coordinate 139,462,639 of NC_039358.1, forward strand.
TCCTTCCATGTGATGTGGAACATCCTTGATCAATGGGAAATTCAGACACATTCTTTTTAACAGGAAGGGATTCCAATTTAACTTCTGGAGCTTGGTATATTAGACTGCTTAGAGCATCCTTGAATAGAGAGTTTACTCAAGCGATGTTCAATTTCCAAAGCATCATTTTTGAGGCTAGCCTCAAGAGTCATACGTGAAGAATGATCTTCATTATTTTCTTTGAATTTGCAGTCTCTTATTACACCAAGCAGAACATCGACATGGTGTTCTAACCGATTAAATCTATCAGCTTGGATTCTAGCAAGATTTAGAATCAAGACACTTTCTTCAGCTGTTTCCCGTTCATTTAGAGAGATAGACTCATTTCAAGGGTAATCGGAAATACTCATGTCGGAGCCTGTCTGTCTTGTTAGAACACATGGTTCGTCTATATTCGAGATTGAAGAATCTTTCTCTTTAATAGAATTAGAAAAGACATAGCCTTTATTTCTGATGACGCGTTTATCAAAGATACTATCGTCCATCCTCAGATCGCTATAAACACAGACTTGTAAGGTCTTGAACGTGTTTGCCTGCTCTGATACCAATTGAAAAGCGGGGGTATAACAACCACACCCAATATTTCGATTAGCAATCTGTATGGACTAACTCCAATATACTTTCTAGAGAATCAACTAGACAGTCAGACTCAATCTAGATAAAAAGTATATCAAAGAGTTTATATCTCAATCTCTCGATTTGATATATACTCAAGCAAATAGAAATCTGCGAGTCTTTATCAAATACTAGAGAGATAACTTGGATGGTACCAAAGACCAATATCCAAGTGTCAATCAATTTAAATCAACAACCAAAAGGCCTTATATTCTAATTGATTGAATAACGCACAACCTGTGATATTTCAATTATATAAAGAAATATAATGCGGAAAAGAGATAACACAGACACCAGAATTTTGTTAACGAGGAAACCGCAAATGCAGAAAAAGCCCGGGACCTAGTCCAGATTGAACATACACTGTATTAAGCCGCTACAGACACTAACCTACTCCAAATTAGCTTCGGTCTGGACTGTAGTTGAACCTCAATCAATCTTACACTGATCCAAGGTACAGTTATGCTCCTACGTCTCTGATCCCAACAGGATACTACGTACTTGATTCCCTTAGCTGATCTCACCCACAACTAAGAGTTCCTATGACCCAAAGTCGAAGACTTTAATAAACAAATCTGTATCACACAGAAAAGTCTACGGTAATAGATAAATCCGTCTCCCACGAATATACCTACGAGTTTTGTTCCGTCTTTTGATAAATCAAGGTGAACAAGAACCAATTGATAAACCGGACTTATATTCCCGAAGAACATCCTAGTATTATCAATCACCTCACAATAATCCTAATCGACGCAACGAAAAAAGATATTGTGGAATCACAAACGATGAGACGAAGTGTTTGTGATTACTTTTATATCTTGCCTATCAGAGATATCAATCTCAAACCAAAGAAAAGTATATCGAGGAGTTAATATATCTCTCACTTGATTTGATCTTTACTCAAGCAAATAAGAATTTGCGAGTCTTTATCAAATACAAGGATAATAAACTTGGATGGTACCAAAGACCAATATCCAAGGATCAATCAATTTCCAATCAACAACCAAAGGTTGGACTTCACAATTGATCGATACAAATGTACAACCTGTAATATTTCAATTATATAACAAAATATCATATGGAATAGAAATAACACAGACACAAGAAATTTTGTTAACGAGGAAACCACAAATGTAGAAAAACCCCGGGACCTAGTCCATATTGAACACCACATTGTATTAAGACGCTACAGACACTAGCCCACTACAAACTAACTTCGATCTGGACTGTAGTTGAACCCTAATCAATATCACACTGATTCAAGGTACAGTTGCGCTCCTTACGTCTCTGATCCCAGCAGGATACTACACACTTGATTCCCTTAGCTAATCTCACCCACAACCAAGAGTTGCTACGACCCAAAATCGAAGACTTTAATAAACAAATCTGTATCACACAGAAAAGTCTACGATAATAGATAAATCTGTCTCCTACAGATAAACCTACAAGTTTTGTTCCGTATTTTGATAAAATCAAGGTGAACAGGAACCGATTGATAAACCGGACTTATATTCCCGAAGAACTGCCTAGTATTTGGTAATATTTTTTGATGATGTTGTAGTAATGGGGTTCAAACTCTCGGACTTGTGAAGATTAAATTTAAAGATTTAATAAAATTATATACAAAAATATTAACAATGGGCGAGAGGTATTGGGACTAAGGATTTGGCCGAATTCACTACACATGGTTCATTCATATATTATTTGACAATTTAAAACTCAATAAAATTAACATGGACTCTGATTTTGCCAAGATAGATTCTCAAAACATCGATTGTAAGTCCTAAGCATGATGTGTCAAAACACCTAAGCTAAGCATACATCATCAAATTAAATAACAACCAATTAATTCAAATCATATTTCAATTTTAAATTAATGCAAAAGTCATAAAAAGGAATAAAATAAATTTACCCGTGTATGAAATTCACCCTCCTCTGTTGTTCCAGTGTTGAGTTTATCTCATCATGATAAAAACACGCTCAAAATATTTATTTATTGCTCAAATGGTGTTTACAATGTAGAGAACAAGAGAAAATGGTGTAAACAGCTAATGTGCGACCCACAGGAAGCGTCACAAAAGAACGATAAAAGAGAAGTGCTATTTTCGCTGTGGTTCTAAGACCCACACCTATGACCCACGCTGACCTGTCGTTGTCACTGTTGAAGAACGACGGTTCCTGGACGTCCGTTCTTCATGTTCTTCGCGTTCTTCAGCAGCAGCAACAGGAACCGAGTTTTTGCAACTCGAGATTTCTGCTTCCTGAGCTCTCCTCTCAACCCCAAACTCTCGACACCCTTTTTACTCAACCCCAGCAATCTATTTATAGCCAACAGACCCATCGAATCTCGCTCATTCACTCCATATAATTCTCTTTAACTCGGCAGTAAAGAAAATATTTCTGGGAATATTTTCTTTCCTGTTTCATCTTCTCACGCGTTTTCAAGCCTCCAAATTACCATATTTAACTCCTTCACGCTCCAATAGGCTGTGAGGGTCTTCCATGCACGCACAAAACACGTTGAATCTTCTCCAAATCACGTGAAACCCGTGATATACACGAACTGCCCTGTTTTCATCCCGTGAATTGTTTAGCTGATTCTAGCCAATTCTGGTCAAACCAAACGCCCACAGTGTGTTTAATAGGCCATATCACAACTATCTACCAAAAATCAACCATTGAATCTCCCTAGAACACGTTCAACAATTCGATCAAAAATCTGCAGAAGTGTTCTCCATTTTCCCGCCAAAAACAAAATTCAAATGGAGAAGATGACCTCCCCCTAATCCTGTACTGGGGTGCGAATAGCAGATTCCTTTTGGGGTGACCTGGGGTGCCCTTTAGTAATTGAGGTGCCCCTTATCCAACGGTGAGAGTCCGAATAACACGTGTCCTCCGGGGATGTTACCAACTTTTCGAGCCGAATTTTCCAAAAAATGTTTATTTTCCTAAGGTGCCTACAAACATATAAAACACCAAAATTAGTACAAACTCGAGTGCCAACAATATATAGTATTGAGATCAAATTAAACACAAAAATGTGTCTATCAAATACCCCCAAACTTATTATTTGCTAGTCCTCGGGCAAAATTTATTTTTGAAAAGATAAAAAGACTACACTTAGCACGTGCAGCAGGCCGTTAAACCGCTAGGTGGCCCTAGCGGCGGAGTGTTGTCTCCGGAGGGTTTACCAGAGGTGTACCCACAAAACCTTTACTCCTAATTGGTCACAAGTATCCAAAGAGCTATGAGGACATACATATTCTCAACCTATCTCCAAGTAAGTAGAATGCCAGAGAAATTAAAGGTGTCGGCTCTAAAGCTGACTGAAGAAAAGGGGAGACACATCCACACCACTGCTAGATAAAGATATATCCGCTAAACAGCTAGATAAACATTGTAAGATGCGCCCGCTGCTTTACAGCTGGATAAGATTAGGAGAGGGATAAAAATGAGAGGGACATCTGCTACACAGCTGGACTAATTACGTGTGATGAGTTAAATCAGTGCTAGAAATATTTTGTGCCAGATTGAAAGCAGACTAACAAAGCAACCAAAATGCATCTTTCTTCAACTCTCTCACAGTGCTCAGTAGAAACAACACCTTCTTCGGTCTTCAACTGTTGATGATAAACTCTCGAACCTCATAGAACCTTGACAATTAACTCTTCTCTTCGATTTCTTGCTTGAGTTATAAATTTTTTCTTCCCTGTGTCCTTATTGAACAAAAAGAACGTAATGATGTTTTATTTATTTTTTTCATTTTTCATTTTTTTTTTTTTTTTGAAAACAAAAAATTACAAGACAAAAATTTACATGGCCATGAGAGAAGGACTTTCAAAACTTGGATCTTAGCAACTTGTGATGTCTTGGTATCATGGATTCTAACAACTTATATCATTTGCTCTTATAACTTCAACTTTGATTTTTGAATTATTCTCTTCTATTGTTGCTTCTAAACCTAAAACGTCTTCAACTTTCTTCATAGATTTTGATGTCGCTCCGCTTGTTGATGATGATAAGTTTCTACTGAGAGAGAGTCGCAATCCAGTAACTAAGACTACATTGTGAGGTTGCTTTGTCTTTCTGGCATTTCCCTGACCTACTTGCCTTTCCATCATGTATGGTTAGGTCCATCACGTTTACCCTCTAAAAGGAACAAGTTCTCTCCTGAATTTCAAGGATCTCAATGTCTTTTTCTCTAATGTCTCAATAAGTTGTTATCTCTAGCATTCCAATTTCTATCTTTTCGGTGAGAAACAATATGTAAACTTAGCTAACCGGATACCATGGGACGCTAGAAGTTTCAAAAGTGCAACTAAAAAGTTTCTCCCATACCACCAAACTTAAATCTAACATTGTCCTCAATGTTCTAACAATAAAATTAAAAGCATATGAACAAGGATAAACTGTTACCATTTGAAGCAAAAAAGTTAAGGAAAGATATTACCGTGTCGCATGAGATTGGGTTACCTCCCAAGAAGTGCTAAGTTTAAAGTCTTCAGCCAGACATCGGAAGGAATTAGTCACCTCATAAAATCAAAAAGTAACAGCCGAAATAACTGTGGGTCTTCAAAACCAAAAAGAGCTGACCAAAGGAAACTACAATAACCCAAGAAAGTGAACAAGGATAGCATGCCCTTATCTAGTTTCCTGATTAAGATATTTATATCTAATTGTGGTTCAGGTTCAGGTTCTAAGAAAGGGTCTAAATAAAATATTTTCATTGGTTGCGTTTCTTCATAGGTGGGATCCGAATCATTAGGTCCTAGAGTCTGGAAAAACTCAAATATGATCTTAGAAGCGCACAATAATAACCTAAATAACTGAGGATCCTCTAAGTCAATAAGATTTGACTTACAAAATTGACCACAATGAGAGTAGTGGTCACTCTTAAGCAAATGTGTCGATTCTAATTTCCTAAAGCATTTAGGTTTAGTCTCACAACTTAATATTCGACACATTTGAAATATAAACGTTCCTACATTTGGAAGAAAACTATTTGGTGGGAAAACAAAGTCAATCTGGGTATCATAGCCTGGGCAAACCACATCAACCAGAGGATGGGTTTCTAACGACTGAACTTCTTCCTGGACATCATTAGGTTCGGGAAAACGAGTATGAAGGTAATCTTGTAAAATGGTCGAGGCAGAGATATCAAGTCCAAAATGAGGGATCTCTGTAAGAGCTAAAGGTATGGCACAAGGAGAATGATAATCACCCCCAAACTTAGATTTTTGGGTATCTCTAGATAGACTAGCTACAATTTCCTTAATTTCTAGATCATTGGAATCCTGAAAATAGTTAATTTCTTCTTCGAGGTTATACTCAAGTGATGCGTCCTCACTCATATTTAAAATCTCTACGAGTTCATGTTCTTCGTCTAAGACTAATGTTTCTAAATCGCTAGACTCTAATACAATATTCTCACAATAAACTCGTTCCTCTAAACCATTATCGGCTTCGTAATCCTCGTCTAAAACGGTGGTATCTCTAGTTAAATCCTCGTCCTTTTGAATAGGTGAATAATTATTAAAATTATTTGGATTTGAATTAGAAATAATATTATCATTATCAATCTCATTGGGAGTAACAGATTCCTCATTACTATGCCTATATATTTCTTCATCAACACTATCCTCATCATAATCATCATTGTAATAACATGAAAAAGATCGAACCTCATCAAAACAAGTAGTGTTACCAATTCTAACCTCGTTATCTTGATTATGTAAATAACTATCTTCATTCCCAAGGGTATTATTGGATACACTATATTGGCATTTAAGACTATCCTGAGCAAGTTTTTCCACAATCCTGTTTGTACTCTCAGTAAATTGCTTGAGGGACTCTTCTAGAGACATCTTAGTTGACTGCTCTACGAACTCTTCTGGAAGCGGAATATTATAAGTCCCTTTCAAAAATAACTTCTGTGTTGACTCATTAAAACTCTTGAGAGACTCTTCTAAATAAATAGGAGGATTATTTTGCTCGTATGACCTGTGCGCATGTGGATAGTAATTGGGCTTACCATGGTATGGACTATAACTTTCAAAAGTTTGGCGTTCCCAACCACTATTCACACTATGGTCATAAAAAGGATGATGTCCATATTCAAATTCAGGTTGATACTCATTGTATTGGCTTCTATCATACCAGTTCGACATTCTTAATTGCAAGGGAATTCTACACAATCACAAACAAGGCTGACTCGACCAAATCAAACCTATAGAATCTAGCAAACAAAAAGCATGATGGCTCCACTTAGATTGTTTTCTAGACCAACTTCTATTCCTTCGAAAGGGAATTCGTTACAATTTGAGCGCACCCCTCTGGAATCAATCCGAGCTAATGTAAGTTGAATAGAGGCGAGGGAAGCTCAGTGGAGCTTTGATACCCAAAGCCTCACCGGTATTACAAGGCGGCGCAGTCACGCATTCAACTTACAGAAACCATCAAGAACTTTGAAGTATGCTTAAAAGAGTAACCAATATTTTTCGAAAGATTTTCCTACCAAGCTCGTTACCCTATCGGTATCGTTCTAATCAAATTTTAAGCTTGGGTTCGCGTTAGGTTTCGTTTTCCTAAGCGGGCAAGAAGGGAACGGTGATGAAATCCGAACCCTTATCTTATATGGCCAGTTCTTGCCCTTTACTAGGAAATTAAAGCATCCGGTTCAGTCCTCAACATATAATCACCTTAAGGCAGACAGTAAACCCGCTGACAGGAGATTCGCGGGTGTTTAGAAGTTTACCTCCCGTACCAGACGGGCGAAAAACCGTTGTAGTCGACTCGGGCCACTGACTCAGGTGTCAGTGTGCGAACCCGAGGGGCCGAGACGATATTGTAATCGTCGTCCTTCCCTGCAAACAGTTTATATTTAATTTTTTCCGTAGGGTTTAAAATTAAAATAAATTGTACAAAGTCCGGTCCAATGAAAAGAAATACAAAAAATAATAATAATAATTACAAAAAAAAATGGAAAGTCTCTTAAAAAAATAAATAAATAATAATTCTGTCTCTTTTTTTTTCTCTCTTTTTTCTTTATTTTTTTGCTTTGTATTTTTCCCTTCTCTTTTAGCTTAAGCTTTGATTCCAAGGTCTTTAGTATCCAACTTCAAACCTGTAATACAAAGACACAACCAAAGAGACGTAAAAAGAACAAACGGAATAATAAAAAATAATAAAAACCTAAAAATTCTACCTAAGCACAAATCCGCGTCGGCGGCGCCAAAATTTGATAATATTTTTTGATGATGTTGTAGTAATGAGGTTCAAACTCTCGGACTTGTGAAGATTAAATTTAAAGATTTAATAAAATCATATACAAAAATATTAACAATGGGCGAGAAGTACTGGGACTAAGGATTTGGCCGAATTCACTACACAGGGTTCATTCATATATTATTTGACAACTTAAAACTCAATAAAATTAACATGGACTCTGATTTTGCCAAGATAGATTCTCAAAACATCGATTGTAAGTCCTAAACATGATGTATCAAAACACCTAAGCTAAGAATACATCATCAAATTAAATAACAACCAATTAATTCAAATCATATTTCAATTTTAAATTAATGCAAAAGTCATAAAAAAGAATAAAATAAATTTACCCGTGTATGAAATTCACCCTTCTCCGTCGTCCCAGTGTTGGGTTTAGCTCATCATGATAAAAACACGCTCAAAATATTTATTTATTGCTCAAATGGTGTTTACAATGAAGAGAAGAAGAGAAAATGGTGTAAACAGCTAATGTGCGACCCACAGGAAGCGTCACAAAAGAACGATAAAAGAGAAGTGCTATTGTCGTTGTGTTCCAAGACCCACACCTATGACCCACGCTGACCTGTCGTTGTCACTGTTGAAGAACGACGGTTCCTGGACGTCCGTTCTTCATGTTCTTCGCGTTCTTCAGCAGCAGCAGCAGGAACCGAGTTTCTGCAACTCGAGATTTCTGCTTCCTGAGCTCTCCTCTCAACCCCAAACTCTCGAAACCCTTTTTACTCAACCCCAACAACCTATTTATAGCCAACAGACCCATTGAATCTCGCTCATTCACTCCATATAATTCTCTTTAACTCGGCAGTAAAGAAAATATTTCTGGGAATATTTTCTTTCCTGTTTCATCTTCTCACGCGTTTTCAAGCCTCCAAATTACCATATTTAACTCCTTCACGCTCCAACAGGCTGTGAGGGTCTTCCATGCACGCACAAAACACGTTGAATCTTCTCCAAATCACGTGAAACCCGTGATATACACGAACTGCCCTGTTTTCAACCCGTGAATTGTTTAGATGATTCTAGACAATTCTGGTCAAACCAAACGCCCACAGTGTGTTTAATAGGCCATATCACAACTATCTACCAAAAATCAGCCATTGAATCTCCCTAGAACACGTTCAACAATTCGATCAAAAATCTGCAGAAGTGTTCTCCATTTTCCCGCCAATAACAAAATTCAAATGGAGAAGACGACCTCCCCCTAATCCTGTACTGGGGTGCGAATAGCAGATTCCTTTTGGGGTGACCTGGGGTGCCCCTTACTAATTGAGGTACCCCTTATCCAACGGTGAGAGTCCGAATAACATGTGTCCTCCGGGGCTTTTACCAACTTTTCGAGCCGAATTTTCCAGAAAATGTTTATTTTCCAAAGGTGCCTACAAACATATAAAACACCAAAATTAGTATAAACTCGAGTGCCAACAATATATAGTATTGAGATCAAATTAAACACAAAAATGTGTCTATCAGTATTATCAATCACCTCACAATAATCTAGATCGTATGGTAGGGAAACTAGATATTGCGGAATCACAAACGATGAGACGAAGATGTTTGTGATTTCTTTTTATCTTGCCCTATCAGAGATATAATCTCAAGCCAATCTTACAATTGAACTCGTACGATAGAGAATGGCAAGATCAGATCGCTCAACTACAAGAGAAGTAGTTTCGTCTGGCTTCACAATCCCAATGAAGTCTTTAAGTCATTAACCGACAGGCTCTCGAGAAGAAACCTACGGTTAAAGGAGAATCGACTCTAGCAAACCAACTAGTATCACACGGGAGGTGTGAGGATTAGTTTTTCCAGTTGCTAGATGTCTCCCTTATATAGTTTTCAAATCAGGGTTTGCAATCCAAGTTACCTTGGTAACAAAGCATTCAATATTCACCTTTAGATGAAAACCTAATTTAGCCAAGCTAATATCTTTCAATGGTTAGATCGAAACTTAGATCGTCACACACACAAATGAAATGTATTCATTTAGGTTTGAGTAACCGTACCTAAACTTGTACACTTAGTTGGTTCACAAATAGTTAACCAATGGTTATCCATATGATCACTTTCATATTAATCGTATTCATCTTTCTCATAACTAGTTCAAATAACTCATACGAACTAGTTCGAGAGTTGTTCAATTGCTTAGATCTTTATACATAAACACAATTGAACAAAATCGGTTTGATTCACTTGAATCAATTCATGAACAGTATAGCCACAGTTTGCAAATATTGCATTCCTTATTGATTTATTGTTTAAGTTCATGAAACTACTGAATTGAGAAATATAACCAGCTTGGGTATGCGTACGGGTATGCGTACCTTAGCTACCGAATTTGAGTTGTTTTTGATTTCCAAACTCAGCAGAACTTTTCGGGTAGAAAAGTTTCGCCAGTACGCGTACCTAAGGTGACTGGTTTATGAGTTCGTAAACTCCAAACTCAACAGAATTTTCCGGGAGGAAAAGTTCTTCCAGTACGCGTACCCAACCTGTCTCCTTCACCAATACCATGCACACATATGCACACACTTGGTTTCCGGCACATGGATTTATACACTAATGTGCGGACACACTATATATGCTTATATACATAGTTGGTTACGTAATCTCAACTCTACATTTCAGTCATTGAAACATTCTTCTATAATTTTATAATAGTCGTTAGATATAAAGAATCGACTATCGTCATCAATGCTATTTTCAAGATTGAAACGTCATCATGACTTTTGTCACGGGTAAAGATGAAAATGGTTAAAGCAAAAGCTTACCAACACATATTTCGATAAAAAGATAGGCGAGTAAACTCGGCTCGAAATAGCAAATGTGTATGTATGAAAACTATCATACTTATATGACTTTTGTCTCAAGAGTAGGAGATAGAGTAAATAGACTTTTGAGTGACAGATGAGTTCAAGTCTCCACATACCTGTTGGTCGGATGAAGTTCTACTGGTTCCTTGAGTAGTTCTTCGTCTTCGTAAGATAATCGCCATGGAGTCTGGAGCTCATCTACTCCTAACTATCCTAGACCGAGACTTGGTCATAAGTAAACTAGAAATCAAGACATATAGTTTTCATCACTAACATTGACAAACATGCTTGAGATAGCAACGCATGCGAGTTCGACCGAGCAATGCTCTAACAATCTCCATCTTTGTCAATTTTAGTGACAAAACTATCAATACATATGGATTACAAAATAGATAAAACTTTGTAACTTCTCGTCCACATGCTTGATCTCCTTGGTGCTTCAACATTACTCGAAAACTGCGTCTTTTCCAAGTACTCCCATGATTCCGTAGATGTTCAATTCAGCATCATAGTTGTTGAAGTTCCGTAGCCATAACAATGAGAAAACAAGAGCTCTCGATCATTGTTATACAGTGTCATAGTATTATTACACAGCCTCAAAGTTCTTATATCACAACTTCGACAACAATACTATGGTGATATGTATCACTCCCCCTTAGTCAATACTTTCATCTCAACATGAAAACTACTCCCCCTTACATAATGACCCGTAAAACACGTAAATCATATTATTTGTAGTGTGAACTACATATTAATTCTCCCGCTCTTTGTCAATAAAATTAGCAAAGGTACGAAAACGGGATCCTAATGAACTTTCCACGAAGACGCATCAAGACCAAAGAATAGTACATATCAACTTATTTAGATGCAATCATAAAGACGAAGATAAATGCATTCATCAAGGAGTTTATAAAGATACAAGATAACCCCTAAATAATTCCACAACCGCACTCCCCACAAAGATATGGAAATTAAGCGCAAGTTCAAAAGAAAAGATCAACAAGAGCGACCTTACTTTTACAAGAAAAGAAGGATTTTATTGGACACCAAAAATCATGATGAAATGATTTTCTATATCCAAAATTCTCAATCAAACTAACCACAAGTAAACCCATGATTAATTTAATCGGAATACACAATCAAATTAAACACAAAAGTGATCAATTTAATTGAACATGCTCGACATAAGAGAACTTACGGAGCTACGACTATGTTAACCATAAAAGAATGATCAATCAATCGTTTTATGATCAACACAAGAAAACCTTATGGAGCATTGCAGTATACACATAAGATATGGATCAGGGAAAGATCAATATTGCGGCGTATACAAAGATTCATTCTATTTTCATCACTATTTGCATAATGGCATATAATAGACATAATCTTTGTTAACAAAAGATTTTAATCTATCTTCTATCAAAAATTGACATAATAAGCTTAACTTTTGTTTGTCAAAAGTTCATCGATCTTGTATCAATACTTGCATATCGACGTATAAAAGAGATAATTTTTGACATCGTATGGGACAATAATAGTTCACGATGCAAATACACATATCCCATAACATATTGCAATATATAAAACCATAAAGATTAAAATTGCAATCATCATCTTCCAAAACAACTTTAGAATTTAAATAAATAAATCTAAAAACATGAAGATGAAAAACGTTGGACATAACTATGTGTAATCACAATAATGGCTATTCCAAACTCTAGTGATCTTTCTTAAACAAAAAAAAAGAATAAAAATTCTCTTAAGAAGTTTCCTAGATAAAAATAATAATAAAAAAAAGCATCTACTAGAAACCGGTCACAAGCTGAATCAAGGTTCACGATCGCCAGCTTCACGAATTTTGAGGCCTTTGAGCTTGTGATTCATAATATCAAATGCGTCTTCGGAGAAGATATCCTTGTTCAGAAGTTCTTTAGCTTGTGAATTTATGAGACCAAGGTCAGTAGTAACCTTTTTCAACTCAATTCTAACCACATCAAGATCCTTCATTGTATCAACAAGTTGCAGTTTTGCTTCCTCAAAGTATTTAAGAAAGTCATGAACCACTTCAATAGAAATCATATCCTCATTCTCAACATCTTGGTGTGAGTAGGCATAGTAGCATGAGGCATTAGGTGCACCATCTTCTACAAGAGTTCTTTTCTTCCTCCCTTTTGATTCTAAACTGAAACCCTTCTCAAGAAATCCCTTTGCAAAATCACCATAGTGAGATGAAGAAGAAGACATTCTTGATAACCCAAACCTAGAGCATGCGTACGTGATTTGCATAACTCAATAGGTTGGGTACTTAAAGGTTTCTTAAGGAAGGAGTTTCTTAGGGTTTCCTTAGTTGATCCGTTCTAGACATACAGGTAGCCCGTACGAGATCAAACTTGACCCAAACGAGAGGCAAGATTCGTTTGCACACGACCTTGCAGAAAAACTCTTTGCACAAGAGGAAATCATAATGACTCCAAAAATCTATGTCTCATAATAGAAACAACTTTTCGAGTATATGAGAAGCACCTTGTTTAACCAAAAATAAAACATAAATAGAAATTTCAAACAAATACCTGTGCGAGTATTTTTGCAAAGATACTCATGCTAAAAACGATAAGAAGATAGCTTGAGAGTCTAAAATACCATTTCTCACAAGTATACATGAACATATCTCTCAACCAGGATTTTTTTGTGAGAGATTTCAACCTTGTGATCAAGTAGCACAAGTATGAGCTTTTAGCTCATCAAATGAATACTGTTTTTGGTTAAACCCCTTTCTTCTGTACTTTGGAAGAAAACTGTTATGATGTGAAAAATTATCATAAAATTTACTATCATCATAATATGACACATAGTAGGGATTTTTACCTGAAGAGTGTTGTCTAGATGGAGTACACAATCTGTTGATGATTTCCTTATATCCCTCAATAATCAATCTTAGGTTGTCATCCATCTGCTCATGCCTGCATTCTTCACTTGATACATGATTCACATCAGGATTATCATTATCTCCATTTCTGATAGGAGAGAGAACATGAGTTCTTCTTGGACGATATTTGTCGAGAGGTCTATTATGCTTTTGTGCATTTGAGGAACTCCTTGAACTGACTTTCCTGGTAGGAAACACAAGACATGTACTAAAACCAATTGGTTTAGACATACGAATGTCAGTTACACCTTTAAGAATCAAATCTAAGGTGTGTCGAAGTTGAGTCAACGATTTGTTTTTCAACTTGGGTTTTCTCTTTTGCATTATATGCCCTTTTGAATCACAAAATAGGCACACTTTCTGATCACGGGAGTGATTAGAGATTGTAGACCTAACATTATCGTTTGGATATTTCTTTCTTCCAAATGATGTGTGACTCCCCTGCACATTAGTTTGAGTGGGAAGAGAATCTGAAAATACTTCTGAAACTGGTGCTCTTTCAGTTTGAATAGAAGTAGATGGTATAGTAGACTTTTTCTGAACATCCTTGAATGGAGAGTTTACTCAAGAGATGTTCAACATCTAAAGCATCATTTTCAAGTTTTGCCTCAAGTAAGATACGAGATGATCGAACTTCAGGATTTTCTTTATAAGAAGCCTTTTCACTGGAGCCACAGTCTTTTACTACACCAAGAAGAACATTGACATGTTTTCTTAATTGTTTGAATCTATCAACTTGAATTCTAACAAGGTTTAGAATTAATTTACTCTCTCTAGCTGTTTTCTCTTGAATGACAAAGTCAGATTCATTAGGAAAACACATGTCAATGTTAGTCTGTTTCATTTGAATACTGGGTTCATCTATAACAGAGATTGAGGGAACTTTCTCTTTGATATATTTATTAGAAACATAACTTTTATTTCTGGTGACGCATTTATCAGAGATAGTTCTCTTGTCCATAGAGTCAGATCGCTACAAACACAGACGTGTAAGGTCTTGAACGTGTTTGCCTGCTCTGATACCAATTGTAAAGCGGGGGTCTAACAACCACACCCAATATTTCGATTAGCAATATGTATGGACTAACTCCAGTATACTTTCTAGATAATCAACTAGACAGTCATACTTAATCTAAAGAAAAGTATATCGAGGAGTTAATATCTCTCTCACTTGATTTGATCTTTACTCAAGCAAATAAGAATTTGCGAGTCTTTATCAAATACAAGGATAATAAACTTGGATGGTACCAAAGACCAATATCGAAGGATCAATTAATTTCCAATCAACAACCAAAGGTTGGACTTCACAATTGATCGATACAAACGCACAACCTGTGATATTTCAATTATATAATAAAATATAATGCGGAATAGAAATGACACAGACACCAGAAATTTTGTTAACGAGGAAACCACAAATACAAAAAACCCCGGAACCTAGTCCATATTGAACGCCACACCGTATTAAGACACTACATACACTAGCCTACTACAAACTAACTTCGTCTGGACTGTATTTGAACCCTAATCAATATCACACTGATTCAAGGTACAGTTGTGCTTCTTACGTCTATGATCCCAGCAGGATACTACGCACTTGATTCCCTTAGATGATCTCACCCACAACCAAGAGTTGCAACGACCCAAAGTCGAAGACTTTAATAAACAAATCTGTATCACACAGAAAAGTCTACGATAAGAGATAAATCTGTCTCCCACAGATAAACCTACAAGTTTTGTTCCGTCTTTTGATAAAATCAAGGTGAACATGAACCAATTGATAAACCGTCCTTATATTCCCGAAGAACAGCCTAATATTATCAATCACCTCACAATAATCTAAATCGTATGGTAGCGAAATTAGATATTGCGGAATCACAAACGATGAGACGAAGATGTTTGTGATTTCTTTTTATCTTGCCCTATCGGAGATATAATCTCAAGCCAATCTTAAAATTGAACTCGTACGATAGAAAATGACAAGATCAGATCGCTCAACTACAAGAGAAGTAGTTTCGTCTGGCTTCACAATCCCAATGAAGTCTTTAAGTCGTTAACCGACAGGGTCTCGAGAAGAAACCTACGGTTAAAGGAGAATCGACTCTAGCAAACCAACTAGTATCACACATGAGGTGTAGGGATTAGTTTTTCCAATTGATAGACGTCTCCCTTATATAATTTTCAAATCAGGGTTTGCAATCCAAGTTACCTTGGTAACAAAGCATTCAATATTCACCGTTAGATGAAAAACCTGATTTATCCAAGCTAATATCTTTCAACCGTTAGATCGAAACTTAGCTTGTCACACACACAAATGAAATGTATTCATTTAGGTTTGAGTAACCGTACCTAAACATGTACACTTAGTTGGTTCACAAATAGTTAACCAATGGTTAGCCATATGAGCACTTTCATATTAACCGTATTCATCTTTCTCATAACTAGTTCAAATGACTCATAAGAACTAGTTCAAGAGTTGTTCAATTGCTTAGATCTTTATACATAGACACAATTGAAACAAAATCGGTTTGATTCACTTGAATCAATTCATGAACAATATAACCACGGTTTGCAAAGATTGCATTCCTTATTGATTTATTGTTTAAGTTCATGAAACTACCGATTTGAGAAATATAACCAGCTTGGGTACGCGTACGGGTATGCGTACCTTCGCTACCGGATTTGAGTTGGTTTTAATTTCTAAACTCAGCAAAACTTTTCGGGTAGAAAAGTTTCGCCAGTATGCGTACGGGTACGCGTACCTAAAGTGACTGGTTTTTGAGTTCGTAAGCTCCAAACTCAGCAGAATTTTTCGGGAGGAAAAGTTCCGCCAGTACGCGTACGGGTACGCGTACCCAACCTGTCTCCTTCACCTATACCGCATGCACACATATGCACACACTTGGTTTCCGGCACATGGATTTATACACTAATGTGCGAACACACTATATTTGCTTATATCCATAGTTGGTTACGTAATCTCAACTCTACATTTCAATCATTGCAACATTCTTCTATAATGTTATAATAGTCGTTAGACATAAAGAATCGACTATCGTCATCAAAGCTATTTTCACGATTGAAACGTCATCATGACTTTCATCACGGGTAAAGATGAAAATGGTTAAGGCAAAAGCTTACCAATACATATTTCGAGAAAAAGATAGGCGAGTAAGCTCGGCTCAAAATAGCAAATGTGTATGTATGAAAACTATCATACTTATACGACTTTTGTCTCAAGAGTAGGAGATAGAGTAGATAGACTTTTGAGTGACAGATGAGTTCAAGTCTCCACATACCTGTTGGTCGGATGAAGTTCTACTGGTTCCTTGAGTAGTTCTTCGTCTTCGTAAGATAATCGCCATGGAGTCTGGAGCTCAACTATTCCTAACTATCCTATACCGAGACTTAGTCATAAGTAAACTAGAAATCAAGATATATAGTTTTGATCACTAACATTGACAAACATGCTTGAGATAGCAACGCATGCGAGTTCGACCGAGCAATGCTCTAACAGAGACTTAATCTCATCTATCACTCAGAAGTCTATTTCTATTTTATCTCATATTAAGACAAAAGTCGTATAGCTATATAGACTTTACATTATACACATTTGATATTTCGAGATGAGTTTACTCGCTTATATATTTCTCGAAATATGTGTTGGTAAGATTTAGCTTTAACCAAGTACATCTTTATTCTTGACGAGAGTCAAAAGATGATCATGTGAAAATATCTTGGTAACATCTTACATGATTTGTGTGAGACAGTCATTTGATGTAGACTCGGAATGTTTCGTATTGATCTATTGATCACTTGAAAATTGCTTTGAAGCTAATAGTTTATGTGAGACAGGTATTCCCGTCTTCCAAGAATGTTTCAATGATTAAGATGGAGTTTAGAACGATTAACCATTGGTTGGATATAGCAAAGTATACGTACTTGTATGCTAACTGTTGCAAGTTATTCAAACTCTGGGAACCATACTATGCATACCCGTATGCGTACTGGTTTGATAGTTGAAGTCCGGGAACCATAGTATGTGTTCGAGCACTGCTCGGTTGAACCCACTAGCGTTGGTATGTCAAGTTATTTGTCAATTTTAGTTTCCAAAATGCATTCTTGATTTAGCATACTAAAGATAGTTTCAGACTAGATTAGGTCTAAGAAGTTGAATCGAAGCTATCCTTAAAGGGTGAAGATTGAAGATTGAAAGACTACAAGAAGACATCAAAAAAGGTATGTGATTGATTTCATTTGGATTCTTGTTCAATTCTACCTTTCTAATCTATCAAGATTAATGTTCACTCCATGGAACAATTCCAATGACGGTAAATGTACATTTATGTATATACACTTGAGGTTATTTGATTCATGACCTTGGAGACAATAACCTCTATCCTTATAAAGAATCTCATGTTATAGTGAATGATCTTATGAATCCAACGAGCCAAGAATCACTCAATTCCGAGTTATAACGATGAAGTTATGAGTGATTTATTAAAGTAACAATTATAAGTGTTGTTCTGATTGTTACAGTTCGTTAGTAGGAAACAATCCATGGGTTGTTTGCAACAGTTCACGGACTTGGGCCCAATTACGTGACTAAAAGGCATTTTTGGTCAAATTGGTGATGTTTCCTTATCTAGGCAAGATGTCTATTGGTCCAAACATTTTTGATTGCCATATTAAAGTGTTTGTGATTCCTTCCTATTTTAATTTGATTTATTCACAGAAATACAATTTGCTAAATTAATTATTTTTGCAAGAGTTGTAACTTAGGAAAGACTCCCTTTTTTAGGAGAGTCTTGAAAAATGAAAATAGCTTTGCTTAGCTTCCAAGCTATTGTTCATTATAAATAAGGAGTTCGTGAGTTTACACGTTTTTCATCCCTTTGGAAAATTGGCGTAAGCTCTGCAGGTTGTTTTCCACGTCTTCCGTTCTTCGTGAACGAGAGTGAGATAAAAGTCTTTGTATTAGGGATCACAAAGCAAAGTTGTATTTAGTCTTCGTGATTGATCATACAACTTGTAATCTAGGTTTTTCACCTCTTGTCTATTCTAAGGTTTTCTTTTCTGATATAAAACCATTCAAGAGTTGTTGATCATAAACCCTAGGTTTTGATAGATTTCAGTTTCCGATCGTATACCAACACTTGTTAGTCGAAATCGGAGACTAGAAAGAAAAACTTCTATTGAGGCATCTCGTAAAAATCCTTGAGAAGTTTGAAACAAGATATCTCTAGATTTATTGTAGTTGTTCTTGTTGTAGAATTATTAGGGTTTTCTTAACTTGGAAATTGATCTTCGGAATCACCCAAGTTTACTTACGGAAATCAGGTTCACGGACTCCTTGTGTGTACGCATACTGATTGTAAGTTAAAACCCTAATCTACAAGTTTGTTTTGATATTACTTTTACCTAGTAATTGTTTTTATCAAAATAAATACAAGATTTCCAAAACCTTGATTTACATCTAAAGGGAAATCAAACCGGTGTTTTGTGCAAACAAAATATCGAATCGTATCAATCGTGGTGGTGTATCTTGTAAAGAGAACCTTGGGTTCTGCTAGAAGATTTGTGTGAAGAATTTCTAAAGAGAATCGGTATTATGCTAGGAGTTATACAAGTGCTGAAGAAGGTATTACATCTAGTCTGAATAGGTAGTAGGAAATTGGTGTAACAACTTATTATCAGTGTGTGTTTATTCTGGACTAGGTCCCGGGGTTTTTCTGCATTTGCGGTTTCCTAGTTAACAAAATTCTGGTGTCTGTGTTATTTCTTTTCCGCATTATATTTTATTTATATAATAGAAATATCACAGGTTGTACGTTAAGATCAATCAGTTCTTGTATCCGGCCTTAGGGTTGTTGAGTTAATTAAATGACACTTGAACATTGGTCTTTGGTACCGTTCAATTTAATCCTCTTATATTCAATCGGGCTCGCAAATCCCTATTTGCTGATTGCGGATTGAATCAAGAGATAGAGATATAAAACTCTTTGATATACTTTTTATAGATTGAGTCTAACTGTCTAGTTGATTCTCTTGAAAATATATTGAAGTTTGTCTATTCAGATTGCCAAACGAAATATTGGGTGGTGTTGTTAGACCCCCGTTTTTTCAGTATGCATACCCATATGCGTACCGGCTGAGAAGTTCAAGTCCGGGAATTCAACTGAGGTTGGTCACGTACGACAATATGCGTACCCGTTTGCATACTTGAGTGGTTAAGTTCTAAAACCGGTTAGGTCATGAACAAATATATTTATAAATTAGGAATGCAATCTTTTGCAAACCGTGGATATAATGTTCATAAATCGATTCAAGTGAATCAAAATCGATTTTGCTTCAACCGTGTCTTGTATACTTCTACGAGAATATAAACAATTGAACAACTCCATAACTAGTTTCATTCGAGTCATGTGAACTAGTTATGATTAAGATGAAGTGATGAACAAGGTTGATATGAAAGTGTTCATATGGCTAACTTCGGTTAACTATTGTTGAGCCAACTATGTGCATATGTTTGGATATGGTTACTCATACCTAAATGAAGTCACATTTCATTTTTGTATGACAAGCTAAGTTCGATCTAACGGTTGAAAGATATTAGCTTGACTCTAATCAGGTTTTCATCTAACAGTGAATATTGAATGCTTTGTTACCAAGGTAGCATTGATTGCAAATCCTGAAGACTATATAAGGGAGAACTCTAGCAACTGGGAAACCTAAGCCCCACATCTTCTGTGTGATACTAGTTGCGACTAGAGTCGATTCTCCTTTAACCTAGGTTTTTCCTAAAACCATTATAGGTTAACGACTTAAAGACTTCATTGGGATTCTGAAGCCAGACCCAACTATTTTCTCTGTAGCTGCGTGTTCTGATCTTACTTTGTTCTATCGTGTTGAGTACTATCTTCTCTAAGATTTGCTCGAGATTTAATCTCTGATAGGTAAGATAAAAAGTAGTCACAAACATCTTCGTCTCATCGTTTGTGATTCCACAATATCTTGTTTCGCTTCCATATGATTAAAATTATTATGAGGTGATTGATATTATTAGGTTATTCTTCGGGAATATAAGTCATGTGTATCAATTGGTTTATGTACACCTTGATTATCAAAAGACGGAACAAAAAGTCGTAGGTATTTCTGTGGGAGACATATTTATCTATTTAATAGACTTTTCTGTGTAAGACAGATTTGCTTATCAAGTCTTCGACTTTGGGTCGTAGAAACTCTTAATTGTGGGTGAGATCAGCTAAGGGAATCAAGTGCACAGAATTCGGCGTGGTTCAAGAGGCCTAAATAACGCGACTGTACCTTAATCAGTGTGAGATTGGTTAAGGCTCAACTACATACCAATCCGAAGTTATTGGTAGTAGGCTAGAGTCTGTAGCGGCTTAATACAATGCGGTGTTCAAATCTGGACTAGGTCCCGGGTTTTTCTGCATTTGCGGTTTCCTCTTTAACAAAATTTCTGGTGTCTGTGTTATTTGTTTTCCGCATTATATTTTTATATAATTGAAATATCACAGGTTATGCGTAGTTCAATTAATTAGATAATCCAATCTTTGGTTGTTGATATAAATTGATTGACACTTATATATTGGTCTTTGGTACCACCAAAGTTATTTCTCATATTAATCCGGCTCACAGATTTCTATCTGTTCAATTGCAGATTGATTTGAAAAATTGAGATATAACTCTTGGATGTATTTTCCTTGATTGAGTCTGACTGTCTAGTTAATTCTCTTGGAAATATATTGGAGTTAGTCTATACATATTGCCTAAACGAAATATTGGGTGTGGTTGTTAGACCCCGGTTTTTCAGAGGTCATTTATGCTAAAGATACCAAACAAATCCATTCTATAATGAATACAAGATGATATTCGTGGACCTACACATTCAGAATGCGAACCATTCATGTATTTTATGGTTCTGGTTGATGCTTCAACCTTGGTCACACTTTGCATTGTTCTCCAAAGGATGTATTGCATTCGTAGAGCATCTGGCACAAATTATACGATTAAGGTCTCACCATCCTAATCATCCAAACAAGTCTATCAAACTTGATAATGCTGGAGAATTCACATCTAAAAGATTTGATAATTTTTTCATGTCTAATGGAGTTGACGTAGAGCATCCCATACCACAGTGGAGAAGAAGACCGCCAAAAAAGAATTGTTCACACCGTGGTTGAATACTCAAACCGTGATTGTAATGCTTATATGCACATCCACACTTCTACAAAAAGATACATCTGGAAATATCTTCTGTGTGAAATGATGGAGTGGAATGAATTAGTTCATTTTATGTTTTAATTTAGTGGTTATGTTATACCATGTAAATCATTCAAAAACAAAATTAAAACTTCTGAATCAATATCCTCATTTGGATGGAGGTAATGGATCATCTTGCAATAAAAAAGGGTTGAATTTGTGAAGCCTCGTAAGGATGTTGAAACAAGTTTCATAACAGAAAGGTTTGTCGCCAGATAACTGACATACCAGTAGAGTTCTTTCTACCTGCAATTTCTCAAAAATAAATAAATAAAATAAGTTAACAAATTTAATAAAAAATAATAATAAATAGATCAATCATAAAGAATATTTCATGAAATTACATTTTAATCTTCAAGAAACTAGTTGGAAGCCTGGCAACAAGATGAGCACCAACCCCCTTTTGTATTACTATCCCTAGTATATGAAAGAATTAATTACATTTCTTAGCATTGACATCAACTCTATATAGGTGATTATTAAACCTTTTCAAGAAATCCACAAAATCGTCGTTAAGTGCGCTAAGCATAGAGAAAGCTAAAGTGCCAAAGTCATAACCATGAGCCAAACATTTGTCAAAATATTTTTTGTGTTTATGGTTGATAGCATTGCTCAGCGCTAAACCTGGTAGAAAATTATGGACACCACCACCAATGAAAGGTAAAACCCCGGGGACATCCAAACACACATCCTTACCATTATCCCATTTATAGACTAGAATGTCAGCAGGTCAAAGTGTTCCCCCATCATTAGACATAAAACCTAGTGTTACTTCCTTTCTTGCCGGAACTTCTGCACGAAAACACATGTCTGTTATAGTGTCACGGACAAGGTCATGGACAAATTTGAGTCCCACATCATACGCACAACGCAAGGCGTGATCTCCATGGAAATCGATGTCTCTGCTACAAAACACACACTGGCTACCTTCAATGGTTAGTGTTTGGTGAAATTTAAACACGGAGTAAATAAAAAGTACAAAACACCAACCCCTTTTGGCTATAGTTCGAGATGAACACAACTAACAGAGAATATTTAAACAACGGAGTAAATAAAAAGTACGTTTGGTGTACGGAAGGTACGGCAGTACTTGAACAGTACGACGATACGCAAAAAATGGCTAGAATTTGCGGGGAAGGATTGCTGTCATTAAAGGGTGGAACATTGGTGGTAATACAAAAACAGTGAAACCCCAAATCAACAATTTCCATAAAGGTGGAACCAATCGTTATTGGTTATCAGAACATCTATCAATAGTTAGATTTAGATGGGATCATAATCAATTGATGGTAATATAAATTAATAAATTTTGATTCGTTAGACGTAGCAGTTTGCAGATGCGGTAAATTGGTTCCACTAGTCTTCATTCCTCCCGTACATTCTTTGGGCATGAGTTTTAATCTCTATTACGACCGCTGTAGAAACATTTGGAGAAAATCTAAAACTCCGTTTCCATGGTTCTTATGGTTTTGATTAGATTATTTTTTCTGGATCACATAAATTTTTATTGATAATCAAAAAAGAGTTACATCAAGAGTCTGGAACCAGACAGAAATGAAATAAAAGAACAACAATTACAAAAAAGGCTCACCACTCAAAGCCCACTACAACAATTCAACAATACTTATAATAGTCCACATTGGGAATTTCAACTCTAATCAGAGATGAAGGTCTTCCTGTGTATATTTGTCTTTTTGAAAATGCGGGGGTCTAACAACCACACCCAACAATTCGTTTGGAAATCTGAGAGGACTTACTCCAATACACTTTCTAGATAATCAACTAGACAATCAGACTCAATCTAGATTAAAGTATATCAAAGAGTTTAATATCTCTAACTCTTAATTCAATCCGCAATCAGCAAATAAAAATCTTTTATCCCGGTTGAATAAGAGGAGTAACTTGAACGGTACCAAAGACCAATGTTCAAGTGTCAATCAATGTAAATCAACAACCAAAGGTTGGATATTCTAATTGATTGATCTTAACGCACAACCTGTGATATTTCAATTATATAACAAAATATAATACGGAAAAGAAATAACACAGACACCAGACTTTTGTTAACGAGGAAACCGCAAATGCAGAAAAATCCCGGGACCTAGTCCAGATTGAACACCATACTTTATTAAGCCGCTACAGACACTATCCTACTACCAATTAACTTCGGACTGGACTGTAGTTGAACCCTAATCAATTTCACACTGATAAAAGGTACAGTTGCGCTCCTTACATCTCTGATCCCAGCAGGATACTACGCACTTGATTCCCTTAGCTGATCTCACCCACAACTAAGAGTTTCTACGACCCAAAGTCGAAGACTTGATAGACAAATCCGTCCTACACAGAAAAGTCTATAGGATTGAATAGATCGGTCTCCCACAGAAATACCCAAGAGTTTTTGTTCCGTATTTTGATAAATCAAGGTGAACAGGAACAAATTGATAAACCGGACTTATATTCCCGAAGAACAGCCTAGTATTATCAATCACCTCACAATAAACTTAATCGACTAGCGAAACAAGTTATTGTGGAATCACAAACGATGAGACGAAGTTTGTTTGTGATTACTTTCTATCTTGCCTATCGGAGATATAAAATCTGGAACCAATTATTTCAATTGCACTCAACACGATAGAAACAGCAAGATCATATCGTGCAACTACAAAGATAATAGTTGGGTCTAGATTCACAATCCCAATGACATCTTCAAGTCGTTAACCTACAGGGTCTCGAGAAGAAACCTAAGGTTAAAGGAGAATCCACTCTAGTTATGCAACTATTAACACACATGAGGTGTGGGGATTAGTTTTCCCAGTTGCTAGAGTTATCCTTTATATAGTTTTCAAATCATGGTTTGCAATCCGAGTTACCTTGGTAACAAAGTATTCAATAATCACCGTTACATGAAAAACCCGATTCAACCAAGCTAATATCTTTCAACCGTTAGATCGAACTTAACTTGTTACACACAAATGAAATGTACCCTCATTTAGGTTTATGTAACTGTACCTAAATGTGTACACCATGTTAGTTCACAAATAGTTAACCGAGGTTACCCATATGATTACTCTCATATCAACCGTATTCATCTTACCCATAACTAGTTCAAACGACTCAAATGAGACTAGTTAAGAGTTGTTCAAATTTTTAGAAAACACAATTGAAATCAAATCGGTTTGATTCACTTGAATCAATCATGGACATTATACCCACGGTTTGCAAACATTTCATTCCTTATGATTTAAATGTTTAAGTCCATGAACTGACCGATTTGACAAAGTAACCAGCTTAAGTATGCGTACGGGTATGCGTACTTAAGCAACCGGTTTTTTGAGTTTGTTAAGTTTCCAAACTCAGCAGAAATTTTCGATTCAAAAACTTCTGCCAGTATGCGTACGTGTACGCATACTTAAGGTGACTAGTTAAGAGTTTTGCCAAAACCAAACTCAGCAGAAATTCTCGATTCGAGAACTTCCGCCAGTATGCGTACGGGTACGCATACTTAACCTGTCTCCTTCACCAATTTCGTATACACACATATGCATACTCTTGGCTCGCGATTTATGGACTTATACACTAATGTGCGAACACACTATATATGCTTATATCCAAAGATGGTTACATCATCAACTCTTTATTTCAATCATTGAAACATTCTTCTATAATGGCAATAAATTTTTTCACACACTATTAGCATCAAAGCAATTTTCAAGATATTGAAATAATCATTGTACAAACATTCCAAGCCTACATCAAATGATTGTATCACACAAACAATGTAAGATGTTACTCGACAATTTTCTCATGATATAAGATAAACTTGGTCGAAGCGAAAGCTTACCAACACATATTTCGAGAAATATGTAAGCGAGACATACTCAGCTCGAGATCTCAAATGTGTATAAAGAAAACTATATCTTAACACGACTTATGTCTCAATATAGGAGATAGTAGAAATAGACTTTCCAAGTGATAGATAAGTTCAAGTCTCCACATACCTTTTGTCGAAGAAGTTCCACAAGCTCCCCTTAGTAGTTCTTCGTCTTCAACAGATGAACGTCGAGAGATTTTAAGCTCAACTACACTATCTATGTCCTAGTCTGAGACATCTACAAATAGGCTAGAAATCAAGACTTATAGTTTTGATCACTAACATTGACAAACATGCTTGAGATAGAAACGCATGCGAGTTCGACCGAGCAATGCTCTAGCAATCTCCCCCTTTGTCAATTTTAATGACAAAACTATCAATACATATAGATTACAAAAAAGATAAAAAAATGTAGCTTCTTATCCACATGCTTGATCTCCATGGCATCTTCAACGCGACTCGAAATCTCCGTCACTTCCAAGTACTCCATGATCCTAAAGGTTGTAAGTTCAGCATCACAGTTGTTGAAGATCCGTAGCTATAACAATGAGAAAACAAAAATACTTTCAATCATTGTTATACAGTGTCATAGTATTATTACACAGCATCAAAGTTCAATTGTATTACAACTTTGACAATAACACTAGGGCGATATGCATCACTCCACCTTAGTCAATACATATCTCAACATGAAAGCCACTCCCCCTTTCATAATGATCCGTAAACCATATGTATTTGTAGTGTGAACTACACATTAATTCTCCCCCTCTTTGTCAAAAAAAATGGCAAAGGTACGAAAATTAGTGGGATCCTAATGAAATTTCCACAGAAATACATCATGACCAAAAGGTGTATTAACATACCAATAAATTTAGATGCAATCATAAAGGCGAAGCTAAATGCATTCATCAAGGAGTTAATAAAGATACAAGATAATCCCTAAAAATTCCACAACCGCACTCCCCACAAAAATTTGGCAATTAAGCACAAGTTCAAAATGAACTCTCCCCCATAAAATGTCATCCCCGAAGGAACAACAAAGGCGACCTTACTTTCACAAGAAAAGAAGGATTTCTTTGGACAACCAAATCACATGAAGAACATGAATTTGAATCCATAAAATTCAATTGAAGTAACCATAAGAGAACCCATAGTTAGTTCATTCGAAAATAAACAACCAAATTAATCACAAGAAAACCTATGATTAATTCAATTGGAATACACAACCAAATTAACCACAAGAAGTGATCAATTTAATTGGTCATGCTCAACATAAGAAAAACTTACGGAGCAACAACTAAAATAACCAAAAGAATGATTAATTTAGTTGATCATGTTCGACATAGGGAACCTTACGGAGCAACAACTAAGTTAACCATAAGAGAATGATCAACTCAGTCGATTGTGCTCAACATAAAAAACCTTATGGAACAACACAGTATGTGCACAAAGATTGTGGATCGGAGATCGACCAATACTGCGGAATAGACAAGGATTCATTATATCTTTCATCACTATTTGCACAATGACATATAATAGACTTAATCCTTGTACACAAAAGTTTTATCCTTTCTTCCATAAAAAAAAGGCTTTAACTTTTGTAATGTCAAAAGTTCATTCTATCTTCCATCAATACATTCATATTGGCATAATAGAGATAACTTTTGAACAAGTATGGGACAGTCACAGGTTTACGCACATAACAACATATCCCATAAAAAATTGCAATATATGAAATCATAAAGATTAAAATTGCAAAAATCATCTTCAAAAAAATACTTTAGAATTTAAATAAACAAATCTAAAAACAATGAAGATGAAAATCGTTGGACATAGCTATGTGTACTCACAATAATGGCTATTCCAAACCCTAGTTATTCTTATAAAGACATGAAAAAAGAAGATTTACTAGACATAAACAAAAACAACTCTAAAAACGAAGAGCCATCACAAGCAATAATCAGAGTTCCGGTACGGAAGCTTCACTGATTCCAAGACCTTCAAGCTTGTGACTAACTGTATCAACTGTGTCTTCGGAGAAGATATATGAAAAAGCGGGGGTCTAACAACACCACCCAATATTTCCCTTAGCAATCTGTATGGACTAACTCCGAAATACTTTGCTAGAGAATCAACTAGACAGTCAGACTCAATCTAGATAAAAATATCTCAAGGAGTTAATATCTCTCTCTTGATTTGATTTTTACTCAAGCTAAAAACAATAACGAGTCTTTATCAAATACAAGGAATAACTTGGATGGTACCAAAGACCAATGTCCAAGTGTTAATCAATGAAATCAACAACCACAAGGTCGGATCTCTAATCGATTAAACTTTAACGCACAACTTGTATTATTTAAATTATAAAGATAAACAATATAATGCGGAAAATGAAATAACACAGACACCAGAAATGTTGTTAACGAGGAAACCGCAAATGCAGAAAAGTTTCAATCACCTTGTGAATTGCTCTGACGTGAATCAGTCTGTGAATAATGGCTACATAGCGTCCTCTGAGAATGTCTCATTGATTGAAATGAGAGTTTAGATTACATAACCATGTATTCCTTGAACCGAAGTTTTTGAACTTTGTTGATCAAGAGAAATCGGGAGGATTGTGGAATTGGCTTGCCAAGTCCGCGAACCCAGTCCGCAGACTCAGTCCGGAACTGTCGGAGGTTCTCGATCGATAATTTCTGTTGGATTTTCCAAAACTCGTTTGTGTGCTAAGTCCGCGAACTGGCGGAAATTCTCTTTTCGAGAATTTCTGCTGAGTTTGGAAAACTCAACCGATTAACTTAAGTCCGCGAACTTGTTTGTGAACTTAAGAGGTTATGATCTAAAGATGTGCTCTGAACATGAAACGTTAAATTACTAAGTAATGCTTTATGCAAAGCGTGGCTATAATGTTCATGAGCCGATTCAATCGAATCAAATCATCTTTGTTTCAATTGTGTCTTGTGTAGTTACATAAGATCTCATAGCAATTGAACAAATCTTTAACTAGTTCATTTGAGTCAATTGAACTAGTTATGGTGAAGAAGAACAAGGTTAATATGAAATACTCATATGGTTAACCTTTTGGGTTACCATGTTGAACCAACATACACGTACACGTTTGGGCATGGTTTTCACGAACCCAGTAAACGTCTACCCAAGTGTGTGTGACAAGCTAAGTTGTCGATCTAACGGTTGAGAAATATTAGCTTGAATCTAAATCAGGTTTTCATCTAACGGTGAATAAGGATTTCTTTGTAACTAAGGCAAAACCCTGATTTGAAGCCTATATAAAGGAAACATCTAGCATTGTGCAAAACTAATCCCCACACGTCCGTGTGATACTAGTGCGCCCGCTAGAGTCGATCTCCATTAACCTTTGATTTTCTTCTCTAAAATCAAGTTAACGACTTAAAGACTTCATTGGGATTGTGAAGCCAGACCGATACTACTTTATCGAAGTTGTGTGATCTGATCTTGCATCTTCTATCGTACGAGTACAATCAATTGATTGGCTTGAGATCGTGAGAGTTCTCCGATAAGCAAGATAAATAAGTCACAAACATCTTCGTCTCACTGTTTGTGATTCCTCGACAATCCGCTTGTGTAGTCAGGAAGGATTGTATAGAGGTGATTGATTAATCTAGGTTGTTCTTCGGGAATATAAGACCGGATTATCAATTGGTTCCTGTTCACCTTGATTTTATATCAAAACACGGAACAAAACCTAGGGTTTATCTGTGGGAGACAAATTTATCCTTTTATAGACTTTTCTGTGTGAGACAGGTCTGTTTATTATCAAGTCTATGATTTTGGGTTGCAACAACTCTTGGTTGTGGGTGAGATCAGCTAAGGGAATCAAGTGCGCAATATCCTGATGGGATCAGAGGCGTAGGAGTACAACTGTACCTTGGATCGGTGGGAGACTGATTGGGGTTCAACTATAGTCCAGTCCGAAGTTAGTTTGCAGTAGGCTAGTGTCTATAGCGGCTTAATACAGTGTGTATTCAATCTGGACTAGGTCCCGGGGTTTTTCTGCATTTGCGGTTTCCTCGTTAACAAAACTTCTGGTGTCTGTGTTATTTCTTTTCCGCATTATATTTTATATAATTGAAATAATACAGGTTGTGCGTTAAGATCATCAACTTCTATAATCCAACCTTTGGTTGTTGATTGTAGTTGATTGATCCTTGGACATTGGTCTTTGGTACCGTCCAAGTTATCTCTCTTTGATAAAGACTCACAGATTTCTATTTGCTTGAGTAAAGATCAAATCGAGAGATTGAGATAATAACTCCTTGAGATACTTTTTATCTAGATTGAGTCTGACTGTCTAGTTGATTCTCTAGCAAAGTATTTTGGAGTTAGTCCATACAGATTACTAATCGAAATGTTGGGTGGTGTTGTTAGACCCCCACATTTTCAATTTCCGAGACACTTGACAGCTTTAGGAGGCATTTTTTGTATGCGTATGAGATTCTATCCACAGACTCAGATTGCCACAAACACAAACTTATAAGGTCTTTAACGTTTTTGCCTGCTCTGATACCAATTGAAAAAGAGGGGGTGTAACAACACCACCTAATATTTCTCTTAGCAATCTGTATGGACTAACTCCGAAATACTTTGCTAGAGAATCAACTAGACAGTCAAACTTAATCTAGATTAAAGTATCTCAAGGAGTTAATATCTCTCTCTTGATTTGATTTTTACTCAAGCTAAAAACAATAACGAGTCTTTATCAAATACAAGGAATAACTTGGACGGTACCAAAGACCAATATCCAAGGATCAATCAATACCAATCAACAACCAAAGGTTGGATTTCCAATTGATGATCTTAACGCACAACCTGTATTATTTCAATTATATAAAAAATATAATGCGGAAAAGAAATAACATAGACACCAGAAGTTTTGTTAACGAGGAAACCGCAAATGCAGAAAAACCCCGGGACCTAGTCCAGATTGAATACACACTATATTAAGCCGCTACATACACTATCCTACTACAAGCTAACTTCGGAATGGACTATAGTTGAACCCAAATCAGTCTCCCACCGATTCAAGGTACAGTTGTACTCCTACGCCTCTGATCCCAGCAGGATACTGCGCACTTGATTCCCTTAGCTGATCTCACCCACAACCAAGAGTTGCTGCAACCCAAAATCGCAGACTTGATAATAAACAAATCTGTCTCACACAGAAAAGTCTATCAAAGGATAAATCTGTCTCCTACAGAAAAACCTTAGGTTTTTGTTCCGTCTTAAGATATAAAATCAAGGTGAACAGGCACCCATTGATAATCTGGTCTTATATTCCCAAAGAACAGCTTAGATTAATCAATCACCTCTCAATAATCCTTCTTGACTACACAAGCGGTTTGTCGAGGAATCACAATAGTGAGACGAAGATGTTTGTGACTTCTTTATCTTGCCTATCGGAGAACTCTCACGATCTCAAGCCAATAAATAGATTGTACTCGTACGATAGAAGATGCAAGATCAGATCACACAACTACGATAAACGTAGTATCGGTCTGGCTTCACAATCTCAATGAAGTCTTTAAGTCGTTAACCTGGTTTTAGAGAGGAAAACCAAAGGTTGAAGGAGAATCGACTCTAGCGAGCGCACTAGTATCAGACAGACGTGTGGGGATTAGTTTTGCAAAATGCTAGATGTCTCCTTTATATAACCTTCAAATCAGGGTTTTGCCTTAGTTACAAAGCAATCCATATTCACCGTTAGATGAAAACCTGATTTAGATTCAAGCTAATATTTCTCAACCGTTAGATCGAAAACTTAGCTTGTCACACACACTTGGTTAGACGTTTACTGGGTTTGTGAAAACCATGCCCAAACGTGTACGTGTATGTTGGTTCAACATAGTAACCCAAAAGGTTAACCATATGAGTAATTCATATTAACCTAGTTCTTCTTCACCATAACTAGTTCAATTGACTCAAATGAACTAGTTAGAGAGTTGTTCAATTGCTATGAGATCTTATGTAACTACACAAGACACAATTGAAACGAAGATGATTCGATTCGATTCGATTTAATCGGCTCATGAACTTTATAACCACAGTTTGCATAACATTTCTTAGTAATTTAAGTTTCATGTTCAGAGCACATCTTTAGATCATATCCACTGAAGCTCACAAACAAGTTCGCGGACTTAAGGAAACCGGAAGAGTTTTCCAAACTCAGCAAAAAATCTCGGCAAGGAGACTTCCTCCAGTTCTCGGACTTGAACTTCACGAACAAATTTGGAATCCCAACAGAAATTCTCGGTACAAGAACTTCCGACAGTTCGCGGACTTGGCAAAGCCAATTCCTCCGGTTTCTCTCAATCAACAAAGTTCTAAAACTTCGGATTAACGAATACATGGTTATGTAATCTAAACTCTCATTCCAATCATTGAGACATTTTCAGAGGACGTTATATAACCGTTATTCACAGACCGTTTCACATCAGAGCAATTCTCAAAGTAATTGAAACTTTTCATGACTTTCGTCACTAGGTAAAGATAAACTTGATCAAAGCGAAAGCTTACCAACACACGATTTCGAAAAAAAGATAAGTAGTGACTACTCATATCGAAATGTCAAATATGTATGATCCAGTCTATATAGCATACGATTTTTTGTCTCATAAGAAGTAGGAGATATAATAGATAGAGTTTTGAGTGATAGATAAGTTCAAGTCTCCACATACCTTTTTGTTGATGAAGTTCCACGGTTCCTTGAGTAGATCTTCTTCGTTGTATGATGAATCGCCATGAAGTCCTTGAGCTTAACTACACTTTTCTATCCTAGTCCGAGACTTAGCTATAATAGACTAGAAATCAAGACTCATAGTTTTAGTAACTAACATTGACAAACATGTTTGATATAGTAACGCATGCGAGGTTGACCGAGCTAGGCTCTAACTGACAAAAGAGGGGGTCTAACAACACCACCCAATATTTCGCTTAGCAATCTGTATGGACTAACTCCGAAATACTTTGCTAGATAATCAACTAGACAGTCAGACTCAATCTAGATTAAAGTATCTCTAGGAGCTAATATCTCTCTCTTGATTTGATTTTTACTCAAGCTAAAAACAATAACGAGTCTTTATCAAATACAAGGAATAACTTGGACGGTACCAAAGACCAATATCCAAGGATCAATCAACAACCAAAGGTTGAATTTCATATTGATGATCTTAATTCACAACCTGTATTATTTCAATTAAATAAAAATATAATGCGGAAAAGAAATAACACAGACACCAGAAGTTTTGTTAACGAGGAAACCGCAAATGCAGAAAAACCCTGGGACCTAGTCTAGATTGAATACACACTGTATTAAGCCGCTACAGACACTAGCCTACTACAAGCTAACTTCGGACTGGACTATAGTTGAACCCCAATCAGTCTCCCACCGATCCAAGGTACAATTATACTCCTACGCCTCTGATCCCAGCAGGATACTGCGCACTTGATTCCCTTAGCTGATCTCACCCACAACCAAGAGTTGCTGCAACCCAAAATAAACAAATCTGTCTCACACAGAAAAGTCTATCAAAGGATAAATCTGTCTCCTACAGAAAAACCCTAGGTTTTTATTCCGTATTAAGATATAAAATCAAGGTGAACAGGAACCAATTGATAATCCAGTCTTATATTCCCGAAGAACAGCCTAGATTAATCAATCACCTCTCAACAATCCTTCTTGACTACACAAGCGGTTTGTCGAGGAATCACAAACAGTGAGACGAAGATGTTTGTGACTTATTTATCTTGCCTATCGGAGAACTCTCACGATCTCAAGCCAATCAATAGATTGTACTCGTACGATAGAAGATGCAAGATCAGATCATACAACTACGATAAAAGTAGTATCAGTCTGGCTTCACAATCCTAATGAAGTCTTTAAGTCGTTAACCTGGTTTTAGAGAGGAAAACCAAAGGTTAAAGGTAATCGACTCTAGCGAGCGCACTAGTATCACACAGACGTGTGGGGATTAGTTTTTCACAATGCTAGATGTCTCCTTTATATAGCCTTCAAATCAGGGTTTTGCCTTAGTCACAAAGCAATCCATATTCACCGTTAGATGAAAACCTGATTTAGATTCAACCTAATATTTCTCAACCGTTAGATCGAAAACTTAGCTTGTCACACATACTTGGGTAGACGTTTACTGGGTTTGTGAAAACCATGCCCAAACATTTACGTGTATGTTGGTTCAACATAGTAACCCAAAAGGTTAACCATATGAGCAATTCATATTAACCTAGTTCTTCTTCACCATAACTAGTTCAATTGACTCAAATGAACTAGTTAGAGAGTTGTTCAATTGCTATGAGATCTTATGTAACTACACAAGACACAATTTAAACAAAGATGATTCGATTCGATTGAATCGGCTCATGAACTTTATAGCCACGGTTTTCATAAAGCATTCCTTAGTAATTTAAGTTTCATGTTCAGAGCACATCTTTAGATCATAACCACTTAAGCTCACAAACAAGTTCGCGGACTTAAGGCAATCGGAAGAGTTTTCCAAACTCAGCAGAAAATCTCGACAAAGAGACTTCCGCCTGTTCGTGGACTAGGTTCATGGACTGAGTTCGCGGAGTTGAACTTCACGAACGAATTTGGAATCCCAGCAGAAATTCTCGGTACAAGAACTTCTGACAGTTTGCGGTCTGAGTTCGCAAACTGGGTTCGCGTACTTGGCAAAGCCAATTCCTCCGGATTCTCTCAATCAACAAAGTTCGAAAACTTCGGATTAAAGAATACATAGTTATGTAATCTAAACTCTCAAAACAATCATTGAGACATTCTCAGAGGACGTTATATATCCATTATTCACAGACCGTTTCACGTCAGAGAAATTCTCAAAGTAATTGAAACTTTTCATGACTTACGTCACTAGGTAAAGATAAACTTGATCAAAGCGAAAGCTTACCAACACACGATTTCGAAAAGAAGATAAGTAGTGACTACTCATCTCGAAATGTCAAATATGTATGATCCAGTCTATATAGCATACGATTTTTTGTCTCATAAGAAGTAAGAGATATAATAGATAGACTTTTGAGTGATAGATAAGTTCAAGTCTCCACATACCTTTTTGTTGATGAAGTTCCACGGTTCCTTGAGTAGATCTTCGTCGTTGTATGATGAATCGCCATGAAGTCCTTGAGCTTAACTACACTTTTCTATCCTAGTCCGAGACTTAGCTATAATAGACTAGAAATCAAGACTCATAGTTTTGGTCACTAACATTGACAAACATGTTTGATATAGCAACGCATGCGAGGTTGACCGAGCTAGGCTCTAACTGAAAAAAGAGGGGGTCTAACAACACCACCCAATATTTCGCTTAGCAATCTGTATGGACTAACTCCAAAATACTTTGCTAGAGAATCAACTAGACAGTCAGACTCAATCTAGATTAAAGTATCTATAGAAGTTAATATCTCTCTCTTGATTTGATTTTTACTCAAGCTAAAAACAATAGCGAGTCTTTATCAAATACAAGGAATAACTTGGACGGTACCAAAGACCAATATCCAAGGATCAATCAACAACCAAAGGTTGAATTTCATATTGATGATCTTAATGCACAACCTGTATTATTTCAATTAAATAAAAATATAATGCGGAAAAGAAATTACACAGACACCAGAAGTTTTGTTAACGAGGAAACCGCAAATGCAGAAAAACCCTGGGACCTAGTCTAGATTGAATACACACTGTATTAAGCCGCTACAGACACTAGCCTACTACAAGCTAACTTCGGACTGGACTATAGTTGAACCCCAATCAGTCTCCCACCGATCCAAGGTACAATTATACTCCTACGCCTCTGATCCCAGAAGGATACTGCGCACTTGATTCCCTTAGCTGATCTCACCCACAACCAAGAGTTGCTGCAACCCAAAATAAACAAATCTGTCTCACACAGAAAAGTCTATCAAAGGATAAATCTGTCTCCTACAGAAAAACCCTAGGTTTTTATTCCGTAATAAGATATAAAATCAAGGTGAACAGGAACCAATTGATAATCCGGTCTTATATTCCCAAAGAACAGCCTAGATTAATCAATCACCTCTCAACAATCCTTCTTGACTACACAAGCGGTTTGTCGAGGAATCACAAACAGTGAGACGAAGATGTTTGTGACTTATTTATCTTTCCTATCGGAGAACTCTCACGATCTCAAGCCAGTCAATAGATTGTACTCGTACGATAGAAGATGCAAGATCAGATCATACAACTACGATAAATGTAGTATCGGTCTGGCTTCACAATCCCAATGAAGTATTTAAGTCGTTAACCTGGTTTTAGAGAAGAAAACCAAAGGTTAAAGGTGAATCGACTCTAGCGAGCGCACTAGTATAACACAGACGTGTGGGGATTAGTTTTGCACAATGCTAGATGTCTCCTTTATATAGCCTTCAAATCAGGGTTTTGCCTTAGTTACAAAGCAATCCATATTCACCGTTAGATGAAAACCTGATTTAGATTCAACCTAATATTTCTCAACCGTCAGATCGAAAACTTAGCTTGTCACACACACTTGGGTAGACATTTACTGGGTTTGTGAAAACCATGCCCAAACATTTACGTGTATGTTGGTTCAACATAGTAACCCAAAAGGTTAACCATATGAGCAATTCATATTAACCTAGTTCTTCTTCACCATAACTAGTTCAATTGACTCAAATGAACTAGTTAGAAAGTTGTTCAATTGCTATGAGATCTTATGTAACTACACAAGACATAATTGAAACAAAGATGATTCGATTCGATTGAATCGGCTCATGAACTTTATAGCCACGGTTTGCATAAAGCATTCCTTAGTAATTTAAGTTTCATGTTCAGAGCACATCTTTAGATCATAACCACTTAAGCTCACAAACAAGTTCGCGGACTTAAGGCAACCGGCAGAGTTTTCCAAACTCAGCAGAAAATCTCGGCAAAGAGACTTCCGCCAGTTCGTGGACTAGGTTCACGGACTGAGTTCGCGGAGTTGAACTTCACGAACGAATTTGGAATCCCAGCAGAAATTCTCGGTACAAGAACTTCTGACAGTTTGCGGTCTGAGTTCGCAAACTGGGTTCGCGTACTTGGCAAAGCCAATTCCTCCGGATTCTCTCAATCAACAAAGTTCGAAAACTTCGGATTAAAGAATACATAGTTATGTAGTCTAAACTCTCAAAACAATCATTGAGACATTCTCAGAGGACGTTATATATCCATTATTCACAGAACGTTTCACGTCAGAGCAATTCTCAAAGTAATTGAAACTTTTCATGACTTACGTCACTAGGTAAAGATAAACTTGATCAAAGTGAAAGCTTACCAACACACGATTTCGAGAAAAAGATAAGTAGTGACTACTCAGCTCGAAATGTCCAATGTGTATGATCCAGTCTATATAGCATACGACTTTTTGTCTCATAAGAAGTAGGAGATAGAATAGATAGACTTTTGAGTGATAGATAAGTTCAAGTCTACACAGACCTTTTTGTTGATGAAGTTTCACGGTTCCTTGAGTAGATCTTCGTCGTTGTATGATGAATCGCCATGAAGTCCTTGAACTCAACTACACTTTCCTATCCTAGTCCGAGACTTAGCTATAATAGACTAGAAATCAAGACTCATAGTTTTGATCACTAACATTGACAAACATGCTTGATATAGCAACGCATGCGAGGTCGACCGAGCTATGCTCTAACAATCTCCCCCTTTGTCAATTTTAGTGACAAAACTATTAATACATATGGAATACAAAAAAGATAAACTTTAGTGGCTCCTATTTCATAGTCTAATCTTCAACGTTCCTTGAAATCTTCGTCCTTCCAAGTACTCCAATGATCCCAAAGGTTGTAAATTTAGCACCATCGTTGTTGAAGATCCGTAGCTATAACAATGAGAGAAATCGAGATTCTCGATCATTATTATACAGTGTCATAGTATCATTATGTAACATTAAAGTACAATTGCATCATGACTTTAACAACAATAATATGGTGATATGTATCACTCCCCCTTAGTCAGTACTCCATCTCGATCATGGAAACCACTCCCCCTTACATAATGATCCGAAAACCATACGTATTTGTAGTGTGAACTACATTATTTCTCCCCCTTTTTGTCAATAAAATTGGCAAAGGTAAAAGAACGGGATCATAATGAAATTTCCACAAAAGATATTTCATAGACTAAAAGAAAAAAATACATACTAACTTAATTTAGATGCAATCATAAAGCCGAAGCTAAATGCATTCATCAAGGAGTTTTAAGATACAAGATAACCCCTATAAAATTCCATAGCCGCACACCCTGTAAGATATTACCATTAAGCACAAGTTCAAAAGAACTCTCCTCCATTTGATGTCATTCCCAAAAGAACAACAAGAGCGACCTTAATTTTGAAAGAAAAGAAGGATTTTTTAATTGGACACCAAAAACCATGGAAATGATTTTTTATATCCAAAACTCAATCAAATTAATCACAAGTAAACCCATGATTAATTTAATTGGAATACGCAACTAAATCAAACCACAAAAGTGATCAATTTAATTGATTGTCCTCAACATAAGAAAACTCACGGAGCTACGACTAAGATAACCACACGGAGATGACTACCTTAATCGTTCAAATACTCAACATAAGGAAAACCTTACGGAATATACGACTACATCAATCAATAGAACATGATTAGTATAGCCGTTCATATACTCAACACAAGGACTTGTGGAATATATGAAAAACTCAACTAGATTAATTACAGGAGAACCTATAATTAATCTAATTGGAATACACAACCAAACTAATCACCGAAGCAATCAATTTAATTGTCAAAATATTTTTCTCGACAAAAGAAGACTTTCAGAACAAATAACTAAATAACCAATCAAGATGATTAATTTAGTTCAAGAATGCTCAACATATAGCATCTCATGGAACAACCAACAAGGCCAATATTAATCGACATAGTTGTAAGGTGCTCAACATAAGATACACAATGGAGCCTTAACGATAAAACATAACAAAATGGATAAATGAAGATCAATACCGTGGATAACATACAAGGATCTATTCTATTTTCCAACACTATTTGCATAACGACATAATAGATTTTATCCTTGTCAAACAAAAGATTTCATCCTATTTTCCATCAAATAAATGACTGCATAGGCATAACTTTTGTAATTGTCAAAAGTCCATTCGTCCTTTCATCAATACGAATATCAATTTATGAACGACTTTACTTTTGACATAATATGGGACCTTCAAGTTCACGGACGCAAACAATACATATCCCATATAAATATTGCAATACTTCGAAACAGATTAATACTGCAATAATATCATCCTCCAAATATTTTTAGAATTTAAAAATCAATAAACCTAAAAAATAACATAAGAAGATGAAAACAAAAATATCTATGTGTAGTCACAATCGTTGCTATTCAAAACGCTATTTATTCTTCCAACTAATCCAAAAAGAAGACTTACTAGGTATCTATACCTCTTATCAATCATTTCACTCACCTTGAATAATCTTCTCGTATTCTCTATATTCTTCAAGCTCATATTCGATTAGGTCAATCCTGGATTCAAGACTATCCATTTTCTCCTCAAGTCTTTTGGAAGAAACTTCAAGTTCATTTTTCAGAGCACGAACTTGTTCCAAGACGAGATTCATGGTTAAAGAGAGCTTATCAAACTAAGAGATAGTAGGGTTATCATCAGAAGAAGAGACATGTTTGTCGTAGCACGTCTCATTGTCAGAAGAATCGAAACGAATCCTTTTTGAAGGAAAAAGAACTGTCCATACATCACTTTCTTTACTTGAAAGACTAGAGGAGGACATGATAGAGAAAATGAAATGAGTGTGCTGAAGAGGTAGAGCTTTTAAAAGGAATACAGGTGTAGAATTCCCAGAAACACCCTTTTTACCAAACCCTAACAGAAGTTGGTTATCCAAAAAGCTGAAGCCGTTCACGAACAAGACCTGGTAAAAGCACAAACAGAAAGTAACAAGATTATATTACAGTCCTCTTGTATATCATGATTCTTGTATAAGAGGAAGAAAATACAAGAATCATTTTTCAACAAGATTACTGAGCATAAGGCCTCCAATCCAAGGTTGGACTGGGATAATCTTTGCAAAGAGAGAAACCACTCATTCCACTAGGTTTCTGCTTATCTATTTGAAAAGGAGAGTTATGAAGAACTTTCCTATCCACAGCTTTAAAAAACTTGACTGCAGATCTTTGCAGATCTTGCACCATTTTTGAAAAACCTTTTGATGAAAGGTAGACTTCCTTTTCTTTTTCTGCATATAATGGTTATCCGGGAAGGACTGTTTTTGATTTATCGTGTTAAGATGATCCTGAGATGAACTCAAATGAACAGAGAGATTTGGTAGAGCCTTCTCCGAGAACCTTATGGAGTTCAACACAAAATCAGGAGAGGTTTGCTGACCCCACTCATGAGACACAGACGGACATGCCATGAAGGAATTATAAGAATGACTTTCAGCAAAAATACTGTGAGAGCAATCATAGATTTTCTCAGGACAGTAATCAAGAGTATTCATCCATGCTTTAGTTATCTCTCTTACCTCCGTTTCTGGATCTTTCGAAGTGACCTGAACACTTTTATAGCACGTGAGACCAGTTTCATTTGTACGACTTTTCTGGATATTCTTATCCTTTACATTGACTAACGGAGTTTCTTTTTGAGACTTTCTTTTACTACGTCTGAGTATTTTCTTAAGTTTCTGTATAAACAGAGACAACATAGAAATAAAGCAATTCTCACTTTTCTTGTTCGTCAATTTAGGACGACAGGTCTTACAATCAGGAGAAGTGACGTGATTGCTAGACAATAGATGGTCACCTTTTGACATGTATTCGCGATCGAAAATTATAAGTTTTCTGACAAGTGTGTTTCGCGAAAGGGTATTAAGATTATTTCCCTCAACGATGACATGTTTTTTTGGACTCGTATCTGGATGGCAGCGATCGGAGGATTTTCTTCACAATTTCCTTTTCAGGAATGGTCTTACCCAATGCACATGATGCATTAACAATTTCAGACAGTTTGTGATAAAAATTGTCAAACGATTCTTCTTCTGCCATATAAAGGTCTTCCCATTCGGAATTAAGGTTTTGAAGCCTAGCTTCCTTTCACTGGGGTTACCTTCAAATACGCTTTCCAAAGTATCCCAAGCTTCTTTAGATGTCGTGCACAAGGCCACATAATGTCGAAGATTTGGGGTAATAGCGTGCAGGATGGCGTTTAGCCCGTCGGAGTTTTGCCTTGCAGCTATTAACTCGGTAGCATTATACATAAGAAATTCTTTGAGTACAAATGCATCTCTTTCCATAACAACGGGAGTTTCATAGCCATTCACAACATAGATCCATGATTGGAAGTCACGCGACTGAAGAAATGTGCGCATAACAACTTTCCACCATAAATATTTTGAGCCATCGAAGACTGGTGGTACGCTTACAAATATAGCACTTCTGTCCATAGAGTCAGATCTCTACAAACACGGACTTGTTAGGTCTTAAACATGTTTTCCTGCTCTGATATTAATTGAAAAAGCGGGGGTCTAACAACACTACCTAATATTTCGCTTAGCAATCTGTATGGACTAACTCCGAAATACTTTGCTAGAGAATCAACTAGACAGTCAGACTCAATCTAGATTAAAGTATCTCAAGGAGTTAATATCTCTCGCTTGATTTGATTTTTACTCAAGTTAAAAACAATAGCGAGTCTTTATCAAATACAAGGAATAACTTGGACGGTACCAAAGACCAATATCCAAGGATCAATCAATATCAATCAACAACCAAAGGTTGAATTTCCAATTGATGATCTTAACGCACAACCTGTATTATTTCAATTATATAAAAATATAATGCGGAAAAGAAATAACACAGACACCAGAAGTTTTGTTAACGAGGAAACCGCAAATTCAGAAAAACCCCGGGACCTAGTCCAGATTGAATACACACTGTATTAAGCCGCTACAGACACTATCCTACTACAAGCTAACTTCGGACTGGACTATAGTTTAACCTCAATCAGTCTCCCACCGATCCAAGGTATAGTTGTACTCCTACACCTATGATCCCAGCAGGATACTGTGCACTTGATTCCCATAGCTGATCTCACCCACAACCAAGAGTTGCTGCAACCCAAAATCGCAGACTTGATAATAAACAAATCTGTCTCACACATAAAAGTCTATCAAAGGATAAGTCTGTCTCCCACAGAAAAACCCTAGGTTTTTTTTCCGTCTTAAGATATAAAATCAAGGTGAACATGAACCAATTGATAATCCGGTCTTATGTTCCCGAAGAACAACCTTGATTAATCAATCACCTCTCAACAATCCTTCTTGACTAAACAAGCGGTTTGTTGAGGAATCACAAACAGTGAGACGAAGATGTTTGTGACTTCTTTATCTTGCCTATCGGAGAACTCTCACGATCTTAAGCCAATCAATAGATTGTACTCGTACGATAGAAGATGCAAGATCAGATCACACAACTACGATAAAAGTAGTATCGGTCTGGCTTCACAATCCCAATGAAGTATTT
Source organism: Papaver somniferum (assembly GCF_003573695.1). Classification (NCBI taxonomy): domain Eukaryota; kingdom Viridiplantae; phylum Streptophyta; class Magnoliopsida; order Ranunculales; family Papaveraceae; genus Papaver; species Papaver somniferum. The sequence goes on from NC_039358.1 coordinate 139,505,100, forward strand.
AAGTCGTTAACCTGGTTTTAGAGAAGAAAATCAAAGGTTAAAGGTGAATCGACTCTAGCGAGCGCACTAGTATCACACAGACGTGTGGGGATTAGTTTTGCACAATGCTAGATGTCTCCTTTATATAGCCTTCAAATCAGGGTTTTTCCTTAGTTACAAAACAATCCATATTCACCGTTAGCTGAAAACTTGATTTAGATTCAAGCTAATATTTCTCAACCGTTAGATCAAAAACTTAGCTTGTCACACACACTTGGGTAGACGTTTACTGGGTTTGTGAAAACCATGCCCAAACGTGTACGTGTATGTTGGTTCAACATAGTAACCCAAAAGGTTAACCATATGAGCAATTCATATTAACCTAGTTCTTCTTCACCATAACTAGTTCAACTGACTCAAATGAACTAGTTAGAGAGTTGTTCAATTGCTATGAGATCTTATGTAACTACACAAGACATAATTGAAACAAAGATGATTCGATTCGATTGAATCGGCTCATGAACTTTATAGCCACGGTTTGCATAAAGCATTCCTTAGTAATTTAAGTTTCATGTTCAGAGCACATCTTTATATCATAACCACTTAAGCTCACAAACAAGTTCACGAACTTAAGGCAACCGACAGAGTTTTCCAAACTCAGCAGAAAATCTCGGCAAAGAGACTTCCGCCAGTTCACGGACTGAGTTCTCGGATTTGAACTTCACGAACGAATTTGGAATCCCAGCAGAAATTCTCGGTGCAAGAACTTCCGACAGTTCACGGACTTTGTTCGCAAACTGGGTTCGCGGACTTGGCAAAGCCAATTCCTCCGGTTTCTATCAATCAACAAAGTTCGAAAACTTCGGATTAAGGAATACATGGTTATGTAATCTAAAATCTAATTCCAATCATTGGGACATTCTCAGAGGACGTTATATAGCCGTTATTCACTGACCGCTTCACGTCAGAGCAATTCTCAAAGTAATTGAAACTTTTCATGACTTTCGTCACTAGGTGAAGATAAACTTGATCAAAGCGAAAGCTTACCAACACACGATTTCGAGAAAAAGATAAGTAGTGACTACTCAGCTCAAAATGTCAAATGTGTATGATCCAGTCTATATAATATACGACTTTTTGCCTCATAAGAAGTAGGAGATAGAATAGATAGACTTTTGAGTGATAGATAAGTTCAAGTCTCCACAAAACTTTTTGTTGATGAAGTTCCACGGTTCCTTGGGTAGATCTTCGTCGTTGTATGATGAATCGCCATGAAGTCCTTGAGCCCAACAATACTTTTCTATCCTAGGCCGAGACTTAGATATAATAGACTAGAAATCAAGACTTTTAGTTATGATCACTAACATTGACAAACATGCTTGATATGGAAACGCATACGAGGTCGACCGAGCTATGCTCTAATACTAACAAACCCCAATCAGTCTCCCACTAATTCAAGGTACAGTTGTACTCCTACGCCTCTGATCCCAGCAGGATACTGCACACTTGATTCCATTAGCTGATCTCACCCACAACCAAGAGTTGCTGCAACCCAAAATCGCAGACTTGATAATAAACAAATCTGTCTCACACAGAAAAGTCTATCAAAGGATAAATCTGTCTCCCACAGAAAAACCCTAGGTTTTTGTTCCGTATTAAGATATGAAATCAAGGTGAACAAGAACCAATTGATAATCCGGCCTTATATTCCCGAAGAACAACCTGGATTAATCAATCACCTCTCAACAGTCTTACTTGAATACACAAGAGGACGTCGAGGAATCACAAACAGTGAGACGAAGATGTTTGTGACTTCTTTATTTTGCCTATCGGAGAACTCTAATGATCTCAATCCAATCAATAAGATTGTACTCGTACGATAGAAGATGCAATATCAGATCTGTAGATGGGGGACAACGATTTTCTAGTTTTTACGGAATTGAGGAGACGTCCGTGTGGAGACTCCTTGAACCGATCGAAATGTTAAACCTCACACAGATGCACTGCAAGAAGGGAGTCCTTTAAGTTCGAGAGATCAATCTGTAGGACTCCGGCCTAAACCAAGAACAATGGTCGTTCCAGAGTCAATTCGGTCACAAGAGAGGATGGGTTGATCTGTAGGAGGGAAGCTGAGAAATGTGTGGGATCAATGGTGATCAGAGATTGTAGGTATACTGTGAATTCAGCGTAAGAACGCTCTGAATGATTGAATTTTACTCAATTGAGAGTGATTGCTCAGACGATGAGTTCGTGTAGACGAAGGATTGTTTGTATGAACTTGCCGAGAAATTGTTTGTTTAGACGAATGTTCGTGTATTCGAATCTTGTCCTTTCAATCATGATTCAGAGGTCTTTTTATATTACTAAATTAAAAACACCATGATCCCATGAAGTGTGACAGTTGCTGGAATCAGAGAGTGGGGAAGTGGGAAATCGTGTTAAAAGCAGTTGCTCATCGTGCGGAGACTTGGTTAATTTTCCACCCACTACTTTGCTGACTCTTCCAACTGATTGCACCACTTGCTCACATTCTCGTCGTGGGTGAACACACGTGCCGTAGACTGATAGACGCATTTATGTGTCTAATTTGTCCTCAATGTTTCGTATTGTTGGTACTCGTTTTCGTCCTTATTATGGTGTTTTGTGTATTTTTAGGTATTTTTGGAAAATAAATATTTTTGGAAAAATCGGCTCGAAAAATCACTCGGAACACCCCCGGAGGACACTTGCTATACGGAGCCCAGATTTGGTTAAGGGGCACCTCAATTACTAAGGGGAACCTCAATTACTAAGGGGCACCCCATGTCACCCCCAAACCAGACAGCTGCTATTCGCACCCCACATCTGGTTAGGGGGACACCATCTTCTTCGTTTGAAAATTAAATTTTGCGGGAAGAAGAAGCACTGAAACTGGATGAAGTTTCGATTAAAACTTGAAGCAGTTTTGGGTAGACAAAAGGGCTGAAACTTAATGGGTAGTTGTGATATGTCCTAACAAAGCTGGTATGGGTGTTTGTTTCGACCCAGTTTGGATGGAATTTCCGTGGTGAAGAAAACAGGGAGTACGTGGCTGGAAAACTCCATTACGGGATTACAACAAATTGAAACGTGTACTGCTCGTGTTTGGATGGAGTTTGGACTCTGCAGAGGCGTGTAGAAGGAAAATAAGGAAGGTTGGACAGCTGCAGATGCTCGGATGAATAAAAAATATCCGGAGAATATTTTTTATTTACTGCCGAATAATAGAGAATTTGTGGTATTTAACTCGATATTCGAGGGGGCTGTTGAGTATATATAGGCTGCTGGGATATCATAGAAGGGGACGGGGAGATTGGGAGAAGTTTAGAGCACCACAGAGTCAAAAAAATCGAATTTGCAGAGAGACCACCTGCTGCTCCTGCTGCCATTGAAGAACACTGAAGAACACGAAGAACAGACTCGCCACAACCGTCGTTTTTAAACAATGTCAGCGACTGATACTGTGGGTCGCAGATCAGAGACAGACTTAAAAAACGCAACAGTACAGTAACAGCTCTTTGTAACGGCTTTGTAATAGTTATAAGCATTGCGAACCCGATTTTTATTATAATTCTCCCTTATTCATCATTTGTAACCCTTTGAGCATAAATGAAATCAACTTTTGAGCGTGTTTCCAACATGATGAGCGGATAATTCTCTCGTAACCAAGGCAATGGATGAATCTATTCACACATGAACAATGGGTTACTATTTCATTTTCTCTAATATTTAATTATAATTCACTCAATCACTGCTTTTGCAGAGTTCTTAAAAGTTTACATAATTTTCTTCATTAGTTGTGATTCAATTAGATAGGTTATGCTTTGGTTAGATAATCTATGCTTAAGGGATACAATTAATTTTTGAGAATATGTTTGATTATTTGTGGATTAATAAATAAAGGATTAAAAGGATAATTAGAGTTATGAAATATTTGACATCATTCATGTGTAATAGTGGATTCTAGTGTCTTGGTGATTTTCCAATCACTTGAAATCAATTTTGAGTTAAGTTTTCTATATTTTTAAGTTCTATTAAGTCTAGAATTCATTGCCTTCACAAGCCTCAACGAACTCTTTACTACAACATCATTGAAAATATCATCATAGACCGCCAGACCAAAACCCTAGTTAATATCCCCCCATGTGACACGATTGATATCTCGTGATTGTGGAGTCAGTTGCTGACTTTATGGAACGATGAGTCGATGTATTGCTGAGTTGAACATGATTTGCAAATGTTCTGAAACTCATGAATTAAATGTCTGCTGAGACGAGGTATTATTATGTTGATTACCAAAGACGAACAAACTGTGTTGCTGAATTTTTGAATATTGATAGTTGAACCAATATTCTTGAATCTGAGCAAATATTGCTGGTTCGAGCAAATATTGCTAATTCGAGCAAATATTGCCGGTTTGAGCGAATATTGCTCATTTGATGAATTGTTGGTAGCAGGACCAAATAAAATATTAATTTAAGATATTGACTGCTGGGTCGAGTATAATAAATAAAAATGTTGATCATGGAATCAACATACAATTATCAGTTTTTAATCTGCTCAGAATCATGTTTTAGCAGAGCCCTGGATTCCAAAACCCTTATTTTAATGAAATGATGATTTATTCAAAACCAACCGCCGAGTGAAGAAGGGACCGACTACATGGGATGATGACTCCACCATGTAACGCCCAGATGCTCGAATGAGCAAAATACCAAAGTCTCTTGAGGACCAGTTGGTGAAAGAATGATTAAATGCTGGTTTAATCATTTATTAAAATAATGCTCGTGTGAGCAGTAGATAATAAAACCTAGCCATGAAAAGATGAGGGACCGACCAAGAGGTCATGGGGCCGGCTCTTGGTGACCGTGGGAACAATTTATGGTCGTTTGAGCAAACCCCCAATTGTTTGGAAAGAGTTTGAACCTAATATGAGCAATTGAGCAAATTAGGTTAAAATCATTAAAACGTGTGGGACCGGCTGTTTGCAAGCCTTAGGGTCACCCTTGGTCGGACAAGGGGATGTGCCCGTGTCACCATAGTGTCCGTGTCTCAGTCCTGAGAGTTTCAATATTTTCCGATGCGCGTTTGAGCAACATTTTGAGAAAATATGCAGAATCCAGGGTTTTGCTGAAACTAGGAAAAATACATAAGATGATGAAAAATAATAAATAAAACAGGGAATTGCAAGGTGTGGGACCGTCCATGGCTAGGGCATGGCCGGCCGGCTAACAAGCACGGTCCCACACTTTTCCCAGATTTATGTAATTTTGCGTATTTTCTATGAATTGAGGGAAATCCCATGAAACCGGAGAGTTTTATGAAATTAGGGAACTTCCATGAGATGAGAGAAATAAAATAATAATAAAATAGGGAGTGATGGAATGTGGGACCGGAAATGGCCAAGGCATGGTCGGCCGGCCAACGGGCATGGTCCTAGGGCACTCTTCCCAATTTTATGTAATTTTCATGATTTTAGAGAATTTTCATAAAATCATAGAGATTTGTTGAAACCAAGGTATTTTGTTGAAATCAGAGAGTTTTCATGGAATGAGGAAAACAAAACAAATAACAATAATAGAATAAGAGGCGTGTGGGACCAGCTAGGGCATGACCGGCCGGCTAGGGCCCGGTCCCACGAGTTTTCTTAATTTTATAATATTTTTCATGGGTTTAGGGAAAATTCATGAAATCAGGGAATGTTCATGGTTTTAGGGAAAATTCATGAAATCAGGGAATTTTCATGGATTGAGAGAAATAATAAAATAATGGGGACGTGAGGTATGGGACCGGCCACGGCTAGGGCATGGCCGTCCGGCTGGTGCTCGGTCCCGTGACACCTTTCCCTAATTTTATTATTTTCTTGACATAAAGAAATATCATGAGATTAAAGAATTTCCTTGAATCGAAGGAGATTTGCTCGAACGAGAGAATTTTCATGAGATCAGGGAAAAATAATAAAATATGATAAAATATAAAATTGGGCGTGGGACTGGTCACGGCATGACCGGCCGGCTGGTGAGCCCAGTCCCTGGCGCCTTTGCTAATATTTTATTATTATTATTATTTTTCCTTCCTATTTTGTATAGGTTCATCGTTCATTCGTATTTTTGAAATGCTCGTTTGCGCATTCAAATGCTGGTCTGTGCATTATTGCTAAGTACACTTGCACCATTTTAGTCAGGGCTTATTTTATGCTCAGATGCCTGTTTCATTGAATATTATCACTAACTCGTGGACTTCTGCTGGGAAGAACCACGAATTGAAATGACGAAATATAACGAAGAATCGTAGAATATTGCTGGATATTCAGGCGATTAGAGATAATTAACTGATGGCTCTATACTAGCAGGCTTCCTATCTAGGAGCATTAATTATCTGAGAGTTGAGCAATATGAACTTGTTGGAGTATCATATTTCTCCTATATAGTCAGGGAAAACCTGGTTGCATCCTGAAGACGTTGTCGCTCTATACTAGCAGGCATGCTGTCTAGGAGCCGTCCAATCTTTCGATCTATATAGAAATAATTACTGAAATTGCTCAGTATTCATGAGATGTGCCGTGGCCTCAGCTGGGAGACTACACATCTACAGATACTCTGAGAGACAGCCTTCTCAGTCAGAGATTTTATGGCATGAGCTTTCACGCTTTGTTGAGAGACATGAGTCTCAATACTCATCCGATTGCCGGATCCGGAGTATGCATAATTATGGTTTTACGATTTTGCCCTTGTCGAAAATCCACCATCTACATTAAGTCCTCTGCTTAGTGAGGAACAGTCATGTTCCTCAATCAGCATTGAATGGTGATTTTCCAGGTACAAACAAAAATAAGTAATTGAACTTAGTCATAAGATAAGATGTTATCGGATTTCAACCGAATGAGCAAACCATGGTTTGAGAGAAAACCCCAGTGGCATAATAGAGCGTCTTCCGGTGAGCACAAATTTGTGTAGAACCGCTGATTTGATGACGGGTCTTTGGTCGTTTTAGGATTCACGGGCCGGGCCCGACAAGGAAATCCTTATGAAATAAGGTTTTGGAAATAAAATTTGATATAAAAGGGAATTAATCCTTTTTTTTCCCTCTCACCTTGATCGACCACCATCTTCATCAATTCACCATCTCCCTCACATCTCAGTAGGAGAAGATTTTTTTTTTTCGCCGGAGCCGACCGTCATCGCCCAACGCCGGCCGAATTCCGACCAACTCCGGCGCCGACTAGGTACGTCAATTTTTTATTTTTTATTTTTTGCTTTTGTTGTTTGTTCATGAGTTTTTCATCATAAAATTTTATACATGTGTATATATGAGTGTGAGTTTTGTTGAAAAACCCTGATTTTATTTAAACGTATGTTCGTTTGATCATTAGTTCAAGAAACTAGCAATACTCCCTCACTTGAGAGAGATTTTTCTTTTGAAATAGACCTGTATCCAGTGATAAAATTTTGTTTATGCACTTTCATGGAAACCAAAACTTTATCCTAAAATATGTGAGCTTTCAAAAAACCAAAAAAAACCTTCGTTTTGAAGAAAACGCTCGTACGAAGGAAAATAGATTTTTTTTATATGTAGCCGTGACATATTATGCAAAATATGGTGACATATTTTATTCACATGAGTTTGTTCTCATTAAAAATTTTTTGAAAATTTACGTGAGTAATTCTCATTAATTATTGCTTTGCAAAATCAAAACGTGGGTTTTGAGTAACCCTCGAAACTAGACAACTTATTTATGAAGAATATTGTCTTGGTGTAAATTTCATAGTTCAGTTGTGGATGTTTATACTATGAAAATTGTGTCTATGATTTTATGAAAAATCGCTTTCGAAAATTAATAAAGCTTCGTTCGTTATTGTAGGTTTCAAGAAGCGAACTAATTTTGGAGTGTTAACCCTTGCGACACAATCACTATTGTTAGTGGAATTGTAAAGAGGTAAGAGTTAAGAATTACTATTTTTGTAGATGTCTCCATAAGTATCATGTTGTCAGATTATATGACCCCATCATATTGTCGAAGTTTGCACATGGTATGACGATATACTGAAGTAGAATGCTTTGTGCACATTACAGATACTTCGCAAGGATGTCTGATTCTCAGGAAAAGGACATTTCCAGTGATACATGTATGGACGAGACTTCTATTACTGGTGATGAAGAAGAAGAAGCACCTGGAATCAAAAATGTTCCCAATATAGATGATGCATTCTTCACGTTTCAGCAAGACACTGAAAGACGTCTCAGAACTCTAGTACTCCGCCTTTTGATAAATCCCAGAACTGTTATTCAAAAGAAGTTGGTGACTCCTCGGGCGGCTATTCGGTTTTGCCTTGAACGAGGACTTTTCCTTGCCTCAATTATAGAATTCAAACTCTCTCGACGACCTTTAGAGAAATTTTCTGGATGGGCAAGACACATGCTGGGTTTTCCTCGTGTTAGAGCTATGCTGGATAGAGCACAGGTTACCAGAGCTATTCAATCATCCGGAGATTTGTATATATTTTCATGATGCACGAGGTATCGTGGCCCTTCCAGCTCGCTGGTGCGTTCCAACTCATACCTTTATATGCAGCTGGGGAGAGTTTACTATTACCTTGGAAGATGTAGTTGCTTTATTGCATATTCCAATGGCAGGTAACTTTCCTGAAGAGATTTCGACGGAGGAGAAAGCAATTTCTAACACCTTAACAGTTGAGATGGAGAGAATTAACAAGGCTTCTGGCAAAGGTTGTTATGCTCACTGGTTAACACACTGGTGGCCACGAGATGTCCCTCTCGACGAACCTGACGGTATGTTGTCTATTGCTGCTTTCTTGTGTTTATGGCTGTCCAGGGACGTGTTCGAAGACGCCGGAACTTTGCTAAAGCCGTTTGTAATCCATTATGCCATTAAGATGGCTCAAGGTGAACAACTTCCCATATGTAGCTTATTCTTGGGTTCTTTGTACTCTAACCTGGACTCCTTGGTTATAGACTCCAGTGTTTCGAACGGCTTTATGAAGATTGAATGCTACGCTAATACGATGTTTCTCCAGGCCTTGATGTGGGAACGCTTTGCGAAATATGCACCTATTGCCCGTAGTATCTTGCAAGGGTTGAATGCTGCTGATTCTCGACGTATTTTCCCCGAGAAGGATAACGCTAGGATCATGCGCTGGTCAACAAAACAACCTCAATCCAAGACGCGTTTCATTGATGTTGTAGACGATGAGTCTGAGTTTAACTTCCGTCCCTGGGTGCTGTTTCCTCATCATGTTTCCCAATTGACAACTTTCAATGCTGGAGAAAGCATGGCTTTGAAATATGGTGCTGACTTGAGCGATGGTGAAAGATCCTTCATGTTGAGCTGCACTCCAGGTTATTTAGTAGCAGCAACATATGGAGACTTTTCGGTGGAGGAATACAACATTGACAGAGCAGCCCGTAAGATGGGTATGGATCAGTGCATTCCAACTTTTCGGAGGAGCAAACCGTCGGTGGAACAGATTAAGACTTTTTTAGACCGTACACATGTCGAAGGAAGCTCTTATCGGTTTCCTTTTGCTGACCGAGTTACGTATGCAACTCTAGGTTTTATAGATTTCTGGAACCAGCAATTTGAACGCTTACATGATTTCGTAAGGGTTAGTCAACCTTTGGTGAAAGATCCTCCTTCCGTTGATATGATTGTTTCTCGACCCAGATTGAAACACATCTCCGGCGGCGATAAGCGAAAGACATCTCCAGGATGTTCACCAGTATGTATCTTTTGCACATTCTTCGTAAAATTGAAATAATTTCCTTTGATTATCACCTCAATTTCTTTTGCAGGACGGTCGTTTTGTGAGACCTCGTCTTGAAGTGAATTTCTCAGAATCTGAAACAGTCATTCATGGCGGAGAAGGTAGGAACAAGAATTGTAAGCTGCTGCCTAACACCATAAAGTCCCCGGTTGTTCCTTTAGTGAGTTTTCGACACCTTTTCCGCCGTGACTTCTTATATCCGTATTACCAGGATCGTAAAACCAATATTTGTTATTTGGTTACAGAATTTTTCTCCATCTAGTATTGATGATCTTCAATTCTCTATTGCTGGGCAGACAATTTCTGATTCGAGCGTTGAAGAAGAAAATGCTGTGAGTACTTTTCCTCGTAACCAAATATAATGCTTCATATGTAAAATGCTAATTGTTTGAGAATGGGTACAGGAGGATGCCGCTATGGAGGTGGAGAGTGATGATACTCGGTCATCCTCTGAGAATAGAGATGGAGGAAATTCCAAAGGCTCGGAACCGAATGAAAGCAATGAGCCTCTTGATGTTGACACGGACAACCCCAACTCTTTGAATGCTTCGGAGACTCCCCAAGTAAGCACATATCTTGTAAACTCTTCATAGAAGTATGAAATTGTTTATTTGTGAATGAATGAATGATAATCCATGTGCATATACGAAAAACTTTGTCGAAATTCGTCGTCAGAAAATTCAGAACCCAGTTTTTAGCAAAAACACCGTAAAACCTTCATCTGGAGTCGGATTTTCATGATCTGCATATGCATATTTAAGCCCGTAAAATTTTCAAGCTTTAGCAAAGAAGCTTTTTAAGTTTTGAGCACGTTCAGGGCCTGAAAAAGGCAAAACAGTAAACTTCCAGGAGACTTTCAGAACTTTTTCAGACGGTATGTTGCTCAATGTTTTGACTACATCTCCTTTACCGTTCATCGGATTGTCATGCAATTTTGACATCTGGTAGAGGACATCCATACGAAGAGAATGGTATAAAACTAATCCTCAGATTCCTTGTAGATTGCTCCCAGTTCGTCATCTAGTACATGGCAGAGTACAGTCTCTTCAGACGAGCCTGCCGCAAAACGTATTTTCATGACTTTCATGCTATTTGCTCGTTCCTTGAGTGTATAATTATGAAACTTGATGATGTTATACTGCTTGTATATTTTATTTTATGATCTCATTTGGTTTCATGTTTAGATTGCTCTAACCTCATGTAATCTTCGTATTAGGTGTCAAATACCGAAGTTGAGGATACTGAAACCAATAAGGATAACTCGAGCTGCTCTAGAGTTATTGATGAAGAGACAAACATCCCTACACTTCAAGGCCATGAGAAGGTTGTCACTGAAGTTATGGAAACCCCGATTGTTGCTGGCTCAGTGATAGAAGAAACCGAGCCACCAGTAGAGAATACTGAAGAAACTGTTGTCCTGATTGTAGAAGCTGCCCCAGTAACTGAGAACCGTATAGTGGTGCATGAATATCCAAGTGCAGGAGTTGCTTTTGATCCTCCATTTGATGCATCACTCCCGTATCATGAACTAATTGGTGGGTTCAGCGTTCCCATTGGATATGCAGGCTTGTACGAGAAAATATGGAAGAAATTTGGCCACATAATTGTTGACAGGAATCCTGGACGTGCTTATGCTTTAACAATGCAAGTAAGTGTTATCTTACGTGTTGTAAGTGATATATGCACTAGGGACAGAAATACTGTGACTCCAGATGTACTCTTTGATTAGGAGTTTAACTTGGAGAATTCAGAAAGACTTGGCTTCAATGTAAAGTGGCTTCGTAAGCAAATGAACGCTATCAAGGACTCATGTGAGAAAAACATACCCTTTCCCAATGATTATGTGATGGAGAAAGAAGACAAGATTGCCAGGCTGACTGAAGAGCTGAACAAGGAGAAGGCGGCTTTGCAGGTCTTGAAGGATGCAGAGGAGCAAAAATCCTTTTTTGCTGATTTTCTTTGATTTCCTTTTCATAATCTCTTGAATTTTTGAATTTCTGAGAGATGTGAGGTTTTTATTTGGGTTTTGGTATTAGCTGGTTTTGGATTGGTAGATGATTGAGGATTTTCTTTTGGATTTGATAAAGATTTTCTTTTAAGAAATATGAACCGAATTTTAATAAATTGCTGAATTCAAATACTGATTGCAAGTATTTCAGACGTTTTGGAGGAATTGAAATACAATGAAAGAAAATCCTATATGCCAAATCTGGACGTCATGAATGCTCAAACGTCCAGTACCTCGAATGCCCAATAATTTCAGCCAAATGCCTTAAGCCAATTCTCGTGAATTACTGGCAGGGTTCTGCCATTTGTGTTGATCAATTTGTATTATCCTCCGGTTATGGATTTAGCAACCATAACTGGTCCTTCCCAATTGGAGCTCCTTGCAGAATAGAGATCACGTTTAGTCTCCTTGAGAACCAAATCTCCTTCCTCGAATTTGATCGGTTTAGTAGTTCGCGCCTTGAATATTTTCTGCTGATTCCATGGCTGTGGTACATATGGACACTCACGCAGAGGGGATTATTCAGCATACTGTCGGTCATGCTTAGCTATATCTTCAACAATAAACCTCTTGATAGAATGATCAATTTGGAGAGGCTCTGAGCGTAACCATTTAGTGTAATATTGCTGAGGTGAGACTATCCATTCATAGCTTTTGGTAATCGCTAAGTTATTAGTAGGGAGAAGTCCCCGGACCAGAGTAGTATATTTCAACATTGGTATTATTGGCGCATGAAGAGGAATAAGACTTCCCTGAGTACGAAACCTCTTGACGAAAGAATGGGCACTCTCTCCAGGTTTCTGTGTGAGTTCTGTCAAGGCTTTAACTTCCTCCAGATGCTCGAACAGGGAAGTATCCTCCATTTTTTCTGAGTCAGATCCCGCTTCAACAGCAGGACATATTGAAGGCGTTGGATCCCTCTTTCCAGCTTGAATCTAAGATCGTCCAAGGATCATGTCATATCCTGGGTCTTCTCGGATTATGTAAAACTTGGTCTCAGTGCAGGCCAAATTTTATTTGACTTTGAGGATGATATAGCCATATGCATCTCTGGAAACCCCTTCGTGATCTCTGATTTCCATGGGATCATGAGTATCCTCTTGTCGAGTAATGTCAGCGGCTCTGAGAGTTTTCAAAGGAATGATGTTGACGACAGTGCCGACATCAACAAATGCTCTCTTGAATTTGTTTCCTTTAATATGCACTGTGGTGAGCAGTCCCCAGTCATACATTTCTTTGTCAGTGGCTGAAGGTTCAGGAGGTACTTTCGAAATCAGAAGGCGTTTTCCAGATACTATGTAGTTCAAAGCCGTGAACATGTCTCCCCTTTGCGCCTTTGACAGATAGAGTAATTCGCAGACATGCTCTATCAATGACCAGACTGCTTCCTTGACTGGTTCTTCAGAGATGGAGAAAGTTCTTACTGGGAGGGGATCTTTGTGTACTCCTTCAGCCCCCAGATTAAGTTCTCCCGACTCAACCTTTTCCCTGAATATGCGTTTCAAAACTTTGCAGCTACTTGTGGGGTGATTGACGAACCTGTGGAAGCGACAGTAACGAGGATTTTCCATGTCCTCCTCAGTTGGTTCTCTCCTGACATATGGCAATTTGATTGCACCATCTTGGATCCAGGCATCCAGTAGTTCGAGCACTTCTCCAATGGGGAGAGGAAAGTCAGATGCCTCTTGATCAGGAGTCTTTGTACGTTGGTCAGGGGCCTGTGCCTCTGGTTTGTCCTTCTTTTGTGTCTTTGGAGAGGTATGCTTACTTGGAGGTTCGGCCTTACGTTTGGTCCCTTCTGCAATAGCGTTTGTGGAGGGCTGTAGGTTGTACTTCTTGTTGATCAAACATCTGCTTCCTCGAGTGTCTCGTGATTCTTCAGTCTTTGTAGATTTTGCTCTTTCCAACAGAGCAGGTGCAGTAGTCGCCGATCTCTTCGCAGCTTCGTGAAGCTTTGAGAAAGTCTGAAAACGAAGATTTTCCAGTAAAGCTCTGTAGACCGGGATCATGACATTGATGCATAAATCTACCAGCTGTTGCTCCGTGACATTTGGATCATGGCAGTCCAGGGCCTGGACTCTGAATCTTTTCACGTAGTCATTGATATTTTCACTAACCCTCTGAAACATTCTCCCAAGATCAGAGAGAGTGACTTGTTCTGGCACAAAGAAGTACTTCATGTAGAAGGCGTTAATCATTTCTTCCCAATTGTTGATAGTCCATGGTGCGATGTTGTTGTACTAGGTGTATGCCATGCCTTTCAAAGATTTTGAAAACTCCTTGAGGCGAACGACATGGTTGTGTTCATGTTCTCCCAAGGCTTCCAGGAAACGAGAGACATGTTCTCGAGCATTGCCAGTTCCATCATACAGAGTGAAAGTCGGAGAAGTGTAACCTTTCGGAAGAGGGATCCTTTGCGTAGCAGCAGAATATGGAGGCTGGTGACGATGGATATGTGATGTCTTATCCTTTCCACGATTCTCCAAAAGGCGCACCAAATCTTCCCGAGTAATGAAATTTGATGGCTTCTTTGCTGATGGATCGTCTGCGGCTTTGCGGACTTCGTCGTCATCCACCGTATGAATTGGAACCACCTCAGGATCAGCATTTGAGGATTTCTCGTTTTCCTTTCCTTTTTATTGAGTTCTCTCTGACATCTTGTCAGTGAGAGTCTTCATATAATTAAACAGCTCTTTCTGTGTAGTAGCCATATCGGTTTGATTCTTTGCAAGAGTCTATTGCACTTTGATGAGATCAGCAATGGTAGGTGGTGGGTTTCCTCTGACTTCCTCATGGTGTCGGCCGAACTAAGGATGACCTTCCGTGTTAGCGTGAGGAGGAGTAACATCATCACCGTCAGTGTTAGAGGACGGAATTGTTTCCGGGATATCCTCATTGTTGTTGTTGCTAGTGCTAGCGTCGTTTGTCTTGGAACCTGTAACTAACCCAGACCTAAGACCAGCCATCTTGTGAAATTATGAGATTGCAACCGAGAGATTAATCTCCCACTGTGGTCGCCAATCTGTAGATGGGGAAAAACTATTTGCTGGTTTTTACGGAATTGAGGAGACGTCTGTGTGAAGACTCCCTGAACCGAGCGAAATGTTGAACCTCACAAAGATACACTACAAGAAGGGGGTGCTTTAAGTTCGAGAGATCAATATGTAGGACTCCGTCCTAAACCAAGAAAAATGGCCGTTCCAGGGTCAATTCGGTCACAAGAGTGGATGGGTTGATCTGTAAGAGGGAAGCTGAGAAATGTGTGGGATCAATGGTGATCTGAGATTGTAGGTGTGCTGTGATTTCAGCGTAAGAACACTCTGAATGATTGAATTTTACTCAATTGAGAGTGATTGCTCAGACGATGAGTTCGTGTAGACGAAGGATTGTCTGTATGAACTTGCCGAGAAATTGTTTGTTTAGACGAATGTTCGAGTATTCAAATCCTGTCCTTTCAATCATGATTCAAAGGTATTTTTATATTACTAAATTAAAAACACCATGATCCCATGAAGTGTGACAGTTGCTGGAATCAGAGTGTGGGTAAGTGGGAAATCGTGGCAAAACCAGTTGCTCATCGTGTGGAGACTTGGTTAATTTTCCACCCACTACTTTGCTGACTCTTCCAACTGATTGCACGACTTGCTCACATTTTCGTCGTGGGTGAACACACGTGCCGTAGACCGCCAGACCAAAACCCTAGTTAATATCCCCCCATGTGACACGATTGATATCTCATGATTGTGGAGTCAGTTGCTGACTTTATGGAACGATGAGTCCATGTATTGCTGAGTTGAACATGATTTGCAAATGTTCTGAAACTCATGAATTAAATATTTCTGCTGAGACGAGGTATTATTATGTTGATTACCAAAGACGAACAAACTGTGTTGCTGAATTGTTGAATATTAATAGTTGAACCAATATTCTTGAATCTAAGCAAATATTGGTGGTTCGAGAAAATATTGCTAATTCGAGCAAATATTGCCGGTTTGAGCGAATATTGCTCATTTGATGAATTGTTGGTAGCAGGACCAAATAAAATATTAATTTAAGATACTGACTGCTGGGTCGAGTATAATAAATAAAAATGTTAATCGTGGAATCAACATAAAATTATCAGTATTTAATCTGCTCAGAATCATGTTTTTGCAGAGCCCTGGATTCAAAAAGCCTGATTTTAATGAAATGATGATTTATTCAAAATCAATCGCCGAGTGAAGCAGGGACCGACTACATGGGGTGATGACTCCACCATGTAACGCCCAGATGCTTGAATGAGAAAAATACCAAAGTCTCTTGAGGACCAGTTGGTGAAAGAATGATTAAATGCTGGTTTACTCATTTATTAAAATAATGCTCGTGTGAGTGGTAGATAATAAAACCTAGCCATGAAAAGATGAGGGACCGACCAAGAGGTCATGGGACCGGCTCTTGGTGACCGTGGGAACAATTGATGGTCGTTTGAGCAAACCCCCAATTGTTTGGAAAGAGTTTGAACCTAATATGAGCAATTGAGCAAATTAGGTTAAAATCATTAAAACGTGTGGGACCGGCTGTTTGCAAGCCTTAGGGTCACCCTTGGTCGGTGAAGGGGATGTTCCCGTGTCACCATAATGTCCGTGTCTCAGTCCTGAGAGCTTTAATATTTTCCGATGCGCGTTTGAGCAACATTTTGAGAAAATATGCAGAATCCAGGGTTTTGCTGAAACTAGGAAAAATACATAAGATGATGAAAAATAATAAATAAAACAGGGAATTTCAAAGTGTGGGACCGTCCACGGCTAGGGCATGGCCGGTTGGCTGACAAGCACGATCCCACACTTTTCCCATTTTATGTAATTTTGCGTATTTTCTCTGAATTGAAGGAAATCCCATGAAACCGGAGAGTTTTATGAAATTAGGGAACTTCCATGAGATGAGAGAAATAAAATAATAATAAAATAGGGAGTGATGGAGTGTGGGACCGGAAATGGCCAAGGCATGGTCGGCCGTCCAACGGGCACGGTCCTAGGACATTCTTCCCAATTTTATGTAATTTTCATGATTTTAGAGAATTTTCATAAAATCAGTGAGATTTTTTGAAACCAAGGTATTTTGTTGAAATCAGGGAGTTTTCATGGAATGAGGAAAACAAAACAAATAACAATAATAGAATAAGAGGCGTGTGGGACCGGCTAGGGCATGACCGGCCGGCTAGGGCCCGGTCCCACTAGTTTTTTTAATTTTATAATATTTTTCATGGGTTTAGGGAAAATTCATGAAATCAGGGAATTTTCATGGTTTTAGGGAAAATTCATGAAATCAGGGAATTTTCATGGATTGAGAGAAATAATAAAATAATGGGGACGTGAGGTGTGGGACCAGCCACGACTAGGGCATGGCCGGACGGCTGGTGCTCGGTCCCATGACACCTTTCCTAATTTTATTATTTTCTTGACATAAAGAAATATCATGAGATTAAAGAATTTCCTTGAATCAAAGGAGATTTGCTCGAACGAGAGAATTTTCATGAGATCAGGGAAAAATAATAAAATATGATAAATATAAAATTGGGCATGGGACTGGTCACGGCATGACTGGACGGATGGTGAGCCCAGTCTCTGGCGCCTTTGCTAATATTTTTTTATTATTATTTTTCCTTCTTATTTTGCATAGGTTAATCATTCATTCGTATTTTTGAAATGCTCGTTTGCGCATTCAAATGTTGGTCTGTGCATTATTGCTAGGTACACTTGCACCATTTTAGTCAGGGCTTATTCGATGCTCAGATGCCTGTTTCGTTGAATATTTATCACTAACCCGTGGAATTCTGCTGGGAAGAACCACAAATTGAAATGACGAAATATAAAGAAGAATCGTAGAATATTGCTGGATATTCGACGATTAGAGATAATTAACTGATGGCTCTATACTAGCAGGGCTTCCTATCTAGGAGCATTAATTATCTGAGAGTTGAGCAATATGAACTTGCTGGAGTATCATATTTCTCCTATATAGTCAGGGAAAACCTGGTTGCATCCTAGGAAGGCGTCGTCTCTCTATACTAGCGGGCATGCTATCTAGGAGCCGTCCAATCTTTCGATTCTATATAAAAATAATTACTGAAATTGCTCAGTATTCATGAGATGTTCTGTGGCCTCAGCTGGGAGACTACACATCTACAGACACTCTGAGAGACAGCCTTCTCAGTCAGAGATTTTATGGCATGAGCTTTAACGCTTTGTTGAGAGACATGAGTCTCAATACTCATCCTATTGCCGGATCCGGAGTATGCATATTATGGTTTTACGTTTTTTCCCTTGTCGAAAATCCACCATCTACAAGATCACACAACTATGATAAAAGTAGTATCGGTCTGGCTTCATAATCCCAATGAAGTCTTTAAGTCGTTAACCTGGTTTTAGAGAAGAAAACCAAAGGTTAGAGGAGAATCGACTCTAGCGAGCGCACTAGTATCACACAGACGTGTGGGGATTAGTTTTGCCCAATGCTAGATTTCTCCTAAATATAGTCTTCAAATCAGGGTTTTGCCTTAGTTGCAAAGCAATCAATATTCACCGTTAGATGAAAACCTGATTTAGATTCAATCTAATATTTATCAACCGTTAGATCGAAAACTTAGCTTGTCACACACACTTGAGATATACGTTTACTGGGTTTGCGAAAACCGTGCCCAAACGTGTACGTGTATGTTGGTTCAACATAGTAACCCAAAAGGTCAACCATATGAGCATTTCATATTAACCTTGTTCTTCTTCACCATAACTAGTTCAATTGACTCAAATGAACTAGTTAGAGAGTTGTTCAATTGCTATGAGATCTTATGTAACTACACAAGACACAATTGAAACAAAGATGATTTGATTCGATTTAATCGGCTCATGAACTTTATAACCACAGTTTGCATACTGCATTCCTTAGTAATTTAAGTTTCATGTTCAGAGCACATATTTAGATCATAACCCACTCAAGTACGCAAATAAGTTCGCGGACTTAAGACAATCGACAGAGTTTTCCAAACTCAGCAGAAAATCTCGGCAAAGAGACTTCCGCCAGTTCGTGGACTGAGTTCGTGGATTGGGTTCGTGGACTAAACACGCAAACGAGTTTTTGGAAAATCCCAGCAAAAATTCTCGGCAAGAGAACTTCCGTCATTTCGCGGACTTGGCAAAGACAATTCCTCCGGTTTCTCTCAATCAACAAAGTTCGCAAACTTCGGATTAAGGAATAGGACTTATGCACATATGTGTTTCCACACAATGCTTATATCCATCATTGGTTATATAGACCTAAACTCACATTCCAACCATTGAAACATTCTTAGAGGACGTTATACAGTTGTTACACTATATCTCGTCAAAGCGATTTTCAACGTGATTGAAACATTATGACTTTCGTCATTAGATGAAGATAAACCCGATCAAAGCGAAACGATTTACCAACACATGATTTCGAGATATAGATAGGCGAGATATACTCGGATCGAAATATTAAATGTGTATGATCCAGTCTATATAGCAAACGACTTTTGTTTCATAAGAAGTAGGAGATAGAAGAGATAGACTTTTGAGTGATAGATAAGTTCAAGTCTCCGCATACCATTTTGTTGATGAAGTTCCACGGTTCCTTGAGTAGACACTAGTACAGAAATGGCCTTTAGCCATGCCAAATATAAATTTTCCTGTCACGCCTTTTTGGTTTTGGCGTGTCTATAGGGTATACTTCTACCCTATACACAAGCAATGTTCAATGGGCGTGTTCATATAAGTGCTTTCAGCCACGCCAGGGATACTAACGCGTCAAAATTTCAACCGTTTAGTCACGTTAACTTCAAATTTTTGATTGGGTGTGTTTATAGACCAGTCTATGGCCACATTAGGTATTGGGCGTGTTTATAGACCAGTTTATGGCCACATTAGGGAGTTGCGGCGTGTCCAAAAGGTTAGTCACGCCATTTAAGGTGTGGTTTTAAAGTTGGTTCATTAGACACGCCAGTATATGCGTGTCCATAGTGTACGATTGATTGACACGCCAAATTCAAAGTGTGGCCAAAAAGTTCTTCTTTGGACACGTCGGTATATGTGTGTCCATAGTGTACGATTTATAGACACGCCAGTATATCGTGTCCATAGTGTAGGATATATAGACACGCCTAGTTGAAAGTGCGGCCAAAATTTTTTTCTTTAGACACGCTAGTATATGTGTGTCCATAGTGTGCGTTCTAAAGACACACCGGTTTTATAGCGTGGCTAAAAAATTCGTTTTGAAAAAATTAATAAAAATCTTTAGCCCATATTCGAACGCATGACCTCGAAGATTTAGATAACGTACCAATCCACCAAGCTGGCCATCTTAAGATGTTTATGATTAGTGTTTTGAAAATACTAGATTGGTTGAAGTACTCGACAATTAAATAAACACGCCAAGTTGAAAGTGTGGCCAAAAAGTTCTTCTTTGGACACGCTAGTATATGTGTGTCCATAGTGTGCGTTCTATAGACACGCCGGTTTTATAGCGTGGCTAAAAAGTTCGTTTTGAAAAAATTAATAAAAATCTTTCGCCCATATTCGAACGCATGACCTCGAAGGATTTAGATAACGTACCAATCCACCAAGCTGCCCATCTTTAGATGTTTTTGATTAGTGTTTTGAAAATACTAGATTGGTTGAACTACTCAACAATTAAATAACCCCGCCAAGTTGAAAGTGTGGCCAAAAAGTACACCCAAAACCCTCAAGACCAATTCCCTCACTTTCTCTGGAATAGATTCTGACTTGCATGTTCTGCAAGTTATTGGGTTCTCCAAAACTATTTATGCAAATCTTCTAAACACCTATTATCAAAATTTCTTTGGTAATCCGTTGCATTGGAATGCTATAAATAACTTGGGAGTCTGCAATTTGGTTTCTAAAAGATCCTACTCCTGGACTATGTGTGCTATCAAAATTTCCTCTCAGCTACCACACTTCATTTCTGGTAAGATTTTTCATTGCTCTCTCAAGCATTCCTGTACTAATATGTTATTCTATCTCTATAACTTCAAAGTTGCCTATGCTACCAGTTGGAGTAGTTCATATGAATGCCCAGATAAAACTATTAACCCCATAAAACAATTTCAAACCTTCTGATAACGAGAAAATTTCCAAAGGTGTCTAGTTTTCTTTAGTTATCCCAAAAATGTTATAAATTACCAAAAATGTTTGAATATGTACCCATTTCTTGATATTGTGTACACAATATCAAGAATCGACACCTATAATGTGTACACATTATACCTTTTTCGGAATTTTTAAAAAACTAGACATTTTTAGTAAATAACTTTCTGTAGAAAACACTTTTGGGCATAACTCCCTTTCAAATTCCCCCTGCTATTTACTATAGTCACCATATCAAGCTCAAAACCAAAATTAAACACAACAACCACTCAACCAAGCATAATACAATAACCCAGAAACATATATACATTCAATTGAACATCATTGTCTTTAAAACCAACACTATCAAATCCAAAATCAGCACCACTAGCATTAACTGTTTATCCATGAGAAACATATGCAATATTCACCCAAAAAACATTTACAGGAATACTTACTTTACCATCTGGAAGGGGATGGTTGAATGCTGGTCAAGCTCCTGGTACAACCCCAGAGGTCCCCACACCACTTCCAACAACCTTCTTGTTAGCTCCACTCCCTTCTGGTGCAGCCCTCCTCCTTGGAACAAAATAGTTTCCCCTAGTAGGAGGCATAGGCACTACTACATCCTCAGGAATCTCATTAGAATAAGTTATCTCCCCTGGTCCGAAGATTGCAATATCATAAGCATCCTCTGCCAACTGTCGCACCACTGGTGCCAGCATGAAGATATTGGGGAAGACTACCACATCATTGGGGAGACCATGAGTGTCATTCTCCCGAATCTTAGCTTTGCATGCAACTGGAACTGGTGCAGAATGGAACCCCTGTCTAGCACCACCACAAACCACCTGTTGCTCCCCTACAAGCACCACACCTTCATTAATCACAAACTGGCCTTTGTCAGGATGAACGGCATACACCACCCACCCTTCATCAGCCCCTTGGAGTTGAGGAAGTTGAGGATCCAACGCATAAGAACTGGCACTATCATGCATAACAACCCTATCCTCTTTGACTTCTCCAACACCTCCAGTACCAACTTGCATGTTTGGCTTTGGTTCCTCACTGCTGCTACTGCTTATCTCTACTACATGTCATATTGGAGAAATAGGGGAATACCAATCAATAACACCATCATAGTTACTAATAAAGCCAATTACAACTATGAAATTCACTTTCAACACCTTGAACCCAACAATTCTTCCATGATTATCAAAAATCAATACTTGGTTGTAGATGGTGGATTTTCGACAAGGGATAAAATCATAAACTCATAATTATACGAAGCTCTGAACCAACAATCAGACGTGATTATCGAGACTCGGGTCTCTCATCGAATTCTCAACGGAGAGTACCTTCTCTCATAGTACATGTAAATATGTAGTCTCACGACTGGACAACGGCATATCTCATGAATACTGAATAATTTCAGTGATTATTTCTATATAGTATCACGAGATGGACGGCTCCTAGACAGCTTGCTCTGCTAGTATAGAGCGATAACGTCTTCAGGAACAAACAACGAGTTTACCCTGACTATATAAAGGATATGACTTACCGACAAGCTCATATCGGGATAATTAATGCTCCTAGACAGCTTGCTCTGCTAGTATAGGGCCACAAAGATAATTATTCATAATTACAATTGCTCATATTCCATGGTCGAATCCACGACTGGTCCCATGAAATGGCAATAACAATTGCTCTTATTCCATGGTCGAATCCACGACTGGTCCCATGGAATGGCAATAACAATTGATCCTATTCCATGGTCGAATCCACGACTGGTCCCATGGAATGGAAATAACAATTGCTCCTATTCCATGGTCGAATCCGCGACTGGTCCCACAGAATGGAAATAAACAATTTTTCTGATTTTATGATCGAATCCACGGCTTGATCTCATAGAATAGCAATAACTATATTATCTCATTACTCCGATTTCATGATCGAATCCACAACTGGTCTCATAAATGGTAATAGATAAATCTTAATTACTCTGATTATATGGTCGAATCTACGATCCCATGGAATGGTAATGCTCACTTTATTATTCTGAATTCGTAGTCGAATCCTCAGCTGATCCTATGAATTAATAATAAACTTCTTATTACCCAGTTTTGTGGATTATTCTCCACTGAATTCCACAATTAGTAATAAATAATCAACAACCGGGCGTCTGAGCTACCTCTAAGTAAGCCCCGATTCAAATGGTGAAAGTGTATTCAACGACGATACACTAACAGTCACCGCACGAACGAGTATTTCAAAATACAACGAAACGATGAACCTATGCAAAATAGGGATGAAAATAATAAATGATTAAAAATATTGACCAAGGTGCTGGGAACACGGACACACGACCTACCGACCGTGCCATGATCAGTTCCACGCCAGTTTTATATTTTTAATACATTTTTATTATTTTCCATGATTTGATGAAAATTCTCTCATCTGATCAAATTTCCTTCTTCTCGAGGAAACTCCTCGGTTTCATGGTACTTCCATAAATCCATAAAAAATAATATAAAATTAAGGAAAGGAGTGTGGGGCGTGACCATTGGCCAACCGACCATGCCTTGGTCCCAGACGGACCCACACTTCACGGTTCCTTATTATTTATTATTATTATTATTATTGTTTCTCTAATTTCATGAAAAACTCCTTGATTCCATGGAATGGCAATAACAATTGCTCCTATTCCATGGTCGAATCCACGACTGGTCCCATGGAATGGCAATAACAATTGATCATATTCCATGGTCGAATCCATGTCTGGTCCCATGGAATGGCAATAACAATTGCTCCTATTCCATGGTTGAATCCGCGACTGGTCCCACAGAATGGCAATAAACAATTGTTCTGATTCTATGATCGAATCCACGACTTGATCTCATATAATAACAATAATTGTATTATCTCATTACTCCGATTTCATGATCGAATCCACAACTGGTCTCATAAATGGTAATAGATAAATCTTAATTACTCTGATTATATGGTCGAATCTACGATCCCATGGAATGGTAATGCTCACTTTATTATTCTGAATTCGTAGTCGAATCCTCAACTGATCCTATGAATTAATAATAAACTTCTTATTACCCAGTTTTGTGAATTATTCTCCACTAAATTCCACAATTAGTAATAAATAATCAACAACCGGGAATCTGAGCTACCTCTAAGTAAGCCTCGATTCAAATGGTGAAAGTGTATTCAACGACGATACACTAACAGTCACCGCACGAACGAGTATTTCAAAATACAACGAAACGATGAACCTATGCAAAATAGGGAAGAAAATAATAAATAATTAAAATATTGACCAAGGTGCTGGGAACACGGACACACGACCTACCGACTGTGCCATGATCAGTTCCACGCCAGTTTTATATTTTTAATACATTTTTATTATTTTCCGTGATTTGATGAAAATTCTCTCATCTGATCAAATTTCCTTCGTCTCGAGGAAACTCCTCGGTTTCATGGTACTTCCATAAATCCATAAAAAATAATATAAAATTAAGGAAAGGAGTGTGGGGCGTGACCATTGGCCAGCCGGCCATGCCTTGGTCCCAGCCGGCCCCACACCTCACGGTTCCTTATTATTTTATTATTATTATTATTATTATTATTATTATTATTATTATTATTATTATTTCATGAAAAACTCCTTGATTTCATAGTATTTTTTGCACAAATCATCATATAATAATAAAATAAAATAAAATAATGAAAACTTGTGGGACCGGGCCACTAGCCGGTCTCACACTCCCTTTGCTTTATTATTTTATTATTGTTTATCCTATTTTTCCTTGAATTCATCAAATTCCTTGATTTTATGGTATTTCTCTCAAATTAGGAAAAATTCCCTCAAATCATCAAAAATACCTAAAAAATATTAAAAAATTATGAAAAACTCGTGGGACCGGGCCATAGCCGGCCGGCCATGCCTCCATGGTCCCACATGCCCGTGTTTTTATTATTTTAATATTTTGCTTCCATGAACTCATGAAAACTCCTTCAATTCATGGAAACTCCCTAAATTCATCAAATTTCTCAAAATTCATGATTTTTTCATAAAATCATCAAAATATTATAAAATTAAGGAAAAGGCACCACGGGACCGTGGTCACGACCGACCGACCATGCCTTGACCACGACGGTCCCACGCCTCCTCATTCCTTATTTTATAATTATTTTTCATCATCTCATGGTGTTTTCCTCAGTTTCGTCGAAACCCTAATTTTGACATATTTTCTCGAATGGATGCTCAATTGCACGCCAGAAAATATCAAAATTCTCAGGACTGAGACACGGACGCCTTGGGACACGAGCAAGCTATCTTGACCGACCAAGATTAGCTCTGTGGCTCACGGAAGCCGGTCCCATCAATTTTCACAGTTTTGACCTAATTTGCACAATTGCTCATATTGGTCACGCTGCCAATAATCCATCAGATGAGCAACACTTGCTCAGACGATCAAATATTCAACAATTCATCGCATGAGCAACACTTGCTCAGATGATAAATATTTGCTCAAACCAAGGAATATTGGTTCAACAATCAATATTCAACGATCCATCGAATGAGCAATACTTGCTCACTTCATCGTAAGAATTATACCTCTGTCTCATGTCATGTTCAACTCAGCAACTACATGGACTCATTGTCCCATCAAACCACAAAGTCATCAATTGACTAACAAACCACGAGACGTCAATCGTGTCACTTTGGGGGATATCACTTAGGGTTTTGGTCTGGCGGTCTACGACACGTGAGTTCAAACACACGATGAAATGTGAGAAAGTCGTGCAATCAGTTGAAGGAATTCACGAGGTAGTGGGTGGAAAAATCGACCAAGTCTCCACACGATGAGCAACTGGTTTCAAACACGATCTCCACTTCCCCACTCCTTGATTCCATCAACTGTCACACTTCATGGGATCATGGTGTCTACAATTCCAATAATATAAATAAGTCTCTGAATCATGACTGAATTATCAGCATCAACAGTATCATCAATCTCACGTCTCATCGACAACACGAGATCATCAACTCATCAATTGAGCAACTACTCTCAATTGAGCAATTTTAATCATTCAGAGCTTATCATATTCAGAATTCACACAACCAAAATCTTTGATTACCATTGATTCCACACATTTCCCAGCTTCCCTCCTACAGATCAACCCATCCTCTCTTGTGACCGAATTTACTCTGGAACAATCATTGTCTTGATTTAGGCCGGAGTACTACAGATTTATCTCTTGAATCTAAAGCACCCCCTTTGCAGCGGTGCATCTGTGTGAGGTTTAACATTTTGCTCGGTTCGAGGAGTCTCCTCCGTACGGTCGTCTCCTCAATTCCTTAAAAACCAGCAAATCGTTTTTCCCCATCTACAGATTGGCGACAACAGTGGGAGATCATTATCTCGGTTGCAATCTCACAATTTCACAAGATGGTTGATCTCAGGTCAGGTTCAGTTACGAATCCTAACACAAACCGTGCTAGCACTAGCAACAACAACAATCAGAATATCCCGGAGACAATTCCGACCTCCAACACTGATGGTGGTGACATTACTCCTCCTCACGTCGAAGGTCATCCACTGTCCGGACGACACCCTGAAGAAGTCAGAGGAGATCCACCACCTACCATTGCTGATCTTATCAAAGCGCAGGAGACTCTTGCAAAGAATCAGACTGACATGGATGCTACACAGAAGGATCTGTGTAATTATCTCAAAACTCTTACTGACAAGATGTCAGAGAAAACTCAAGAGAAGGGAAAGGAGAAGGAGAAATCCTCAGACGACGATCCTGAAGTAATTCCAATCCATACAGTAGAATACGATGAAGTCCGCAAAACTACTGCAGACAAATGATCAGTGAAGGGATCATCGAACTTCATTACTCGCGAGGATCTGGAGCACCTCTTGGAGAACCGTGGAAAAGACAAGACATCGCATGACCATCGTCATCAACCTCTTTATCCTTACGCTACGCCGAGGATTCCACTCCCCAAAGGTTACGTTTCTCCAACTTTCACCTTGTATGATGGAACTGGCAATGCTCGGAAACATGTCTCTCGTTTTCTTGAAGCTCTGGGAGAACATGAACATAATCATGTCGTTCGTCTCAAGGAATTCTCAAAATCTATGAAAGGCAGGGCATAACCTGGTATAACAACATCACACCAGGGACCATCAACAATTGGGGAGAAATGGTTAACGCATTCTACAGAAAATACTTCTTCGTGTCAGAATAAGTCACCCTCTCCGATCTTGGAAGAATGTTTCAGAGGGTCAGTGAAAATCCCAATGATTATGTGAAAAGGTTCAGAGTCCAAGCCCTGGATTGTCACGACCCAAACGTAACGGAGCAACAATTGATGGACTTGTGCATCAATGGAATGCTCCTAGTCTACAGGGCCTTGCTGGAGAATCTTCGATTCCAGACTTTCTCAGAACTTCACGAAGCTGCGAAGAGGTCGGCAACTACTGCACCCGCTCTTTTGGAAAGAACAAAGTCTACAAAGACTGAGGATTCAAAAGACACTCGAGAAAGCAGGCGTTTGATCAACAAGCAGTACAACCTGCAACCTTCAACAAATGCTATCACAGAAAGGAGTAAGCGAAAAGCAGAACCACAGCACAAGAAGACTTCCTCCACCCCTTCAAAGGCACACAAGAAGGAGAATTAGAAAGTCCCTCCTCAGCATACGGAAGATCCAGAAGCACCTGATTTTCCCTGTTCAATGGAAGAAGTTAATAAACTACTCGATGCCTGGATACAAGATGGTGCAATCAAATTGCCTTATGTCAAGAAGGAACCAACTGAAGAAGTCATGGAAAATCCTCGGTATTGCCGCTTCCATAGATACGTCATCCATCCCACAAGTGATTGCAAAATTTTGAAGCGCATATTCAAAGAAAAGGTCGAATCAGGAGAGCTCAACCTGGGGACTGAGGGAATACACAAAAAAACCCTCCCAGTCAGAACTTTTACCATCTCTGAACCTCTTGTCAAGGAAGCGGTCCAATCTATGATCGAGCATGTCTGCGAGTTGTTGTATCTTTCGAAAGCTCAAAGGAAAGACATGTTTGCTGCACTGAACCACATCGTGTCCGGAAAACGTCCGCTGATCCAAGAGACCACCACTGAACCTTCAACCACCGACAAAGAAATGTATGACTGGGGACTGCTCACCACAGTGCACATTAAAGGAAATGAGTTCAAGAGGGCGTTCGTCGATGTTGGTACCGCTGTCAACATCATCCCTTTGAAAATTCTCAGAGCTGCTGGTATTACTCGACAGGAAGCCACCCACGCTCCCATACCAATCAGGGACCACGAAGGAATCTCCAGAGATGCATACGGCTTCATCACTCTCAAAGTTACAGAAAGATTGATCTGCACTGAGGCCAAGTTTTCATAATCCAGGAAGACCCTGGATACGACATGGTCCTTGGAAGAACTTGGATTCATGCTGGAGGGATAACGATGCCTTCAACACATCCTGTCATCTACAAGGATTCCGAGTCAGAAGACAAAGCAGAGGACGCACCACCGTTTGAGCATCTGGAAGAAGTAAAAACTCTGATGGAACTTACGCAGGAACTTGAAGATAATCCGCACACCTTTGTCAGAAGGTTTCGAGCTCAGGCAAGTCTTATTCCTCCTCATGCTCCAATATTACCAATATTCATATATGCTACTATGGTCCAGGGACTTCTCCCCAAGAACAATTTAGCAGTCATCAAAAGCTACGAGTGGGTAACTTCACCGCATCAATATTACACCCAATGGTTGGGTTCAGAACTTCTTCAAATCGGTCACTCCATCGAGAGGTTTATTGTTGAAGACCTGGCTAAGCATGATCAACACTATGCTGGATACTCTCTTCTGTGCGAGTGTCCATATGTGCCACAATCGTGGAATTCCGTCAAACAGGAAATTCCGAATCAGCGGAAGATATTCAAGGCACGATAGACCAAGCTTAATAAGTTTCATGAAGGAGACCTGGTTCTCAAGGCAGTTCAGCGCGGTCTTCATTCTACAAGGAACTCCAATTGGGAAGGACCATTCATGGTCGCTAAGTCCATGGCCGGAGGATGATTTATAATTTTTCGTGGGTTGTAATAATGAGGTTCAAACTCTCGGACTTGTGAAGGATAATTTTTTTAGAAAATAAATATATATACAAATATTGACAAATTGGTAGAGAGTTACTGGGACTAAGGACTTGGCCAATTCTCATGCATATGGTAGATTTTATTTATCCTTAACAATTATCGCTCAAAACATAAAATGTACGGACTCTTATTTTGCCAATATAGATTCTCAGAATATTAGTTATAAATCGTAAGCATGGGACATCAAACATTTAAGCAAGCATGTCGCATCAAATAAAATGATAACTAATTAATCAAAATCATTTTTCAATTTTAAATCAATGCAAAAGTCATAAAAAGAATAAATTAAATTTACCAGAATGACGAAAATCGCCTCCTCCGTTGTCCCAATGTTGGGTTTAGCTCATCATGGTGAAATACCTCTCAAAATATTTTATTAAGCTCAATGGGTATTTACAAGAAGAGAAAATAATGAAACAGGAAATCTGCAACAGCGCATATGCGTTACAGACCGACTGTTTCAAGTCTCAACTGCTATGCTGAAGATAATCGTTACAAATCTGAAGATAAACGTTGCAAACCAGGATGAAGAAACTGTTACAGTGAAGATAAACGTTGCAATCCAGTTGAAGAAACTGTTACAACCAGTTGAAGAAACTGTTACGAGGGATGAATAAACCGTCACCGTTTCCCTGTTCTTCACGAGCAGCATCAACAGAGTTCTGAAAACTCTTGATTCACGCCTCCTGAGCTCTCCTCTCGACCCCAAACTCTCGACAGCCTCTTCCCAATGACCGATACTTGTATTTATAGTGTTTTGGAGCAAGAAATCCGACCATTGATTGCGTGTATTTTCCCTTTAATTCGATTATTTTTTGCTGCCCAAAAATGAGAATACTTACCATTTATAGAATTTCCACACGTTAACTCGCTCCCAAAACGCTCCAAATTAGTTTCTTCATGCCTCAGAAGCTTTCCCGCACCTCCACATCACTCCATGCATAGCAGAAACACACTTGAGCTCGCTTGCAGTGCGTGTTGCTCTGTTTTGGTTTGGTGAATCGAACCAGGAATTTTAGCCAAAATTGACCGATTCCGTCACCCATACTGTGTTCCTCAACCTATATCACATCTCTATACCAAAATTCAGCCATTGAATCGACCTAACACAACTTCATTTCTTCGATCGAAAATTCTCTTGTGCTGTGAACATTTTCCCCGCCAAAATCGATATTCAAATGAAGAAGAGGGGTGTCCCCCTATCCTGTCTTGGTGTCCCCTTAGTAATTTGGGCTGAAATAGTGATTCTTGGGTTGAAATAGTAATTTTTCTGGTTTCCTCCGGGACATTTCTGGGACATTTCTGGGGTGCCTTTAGTAATTTTCTCCGGGGTGTAAATCATCACTTTTTGAGCAACTCTTTCCATACAAGGGTATTTTCTCCAAAAACACCTAAACAAACATAAAAACACCATAATGAGAACAAATGGGTACTAATAAAATACATAAAAGAGATCAAAATAGACATATAAATGCGTCTATCAGAGGATACTACAAATTAATCAACACAGATGACAGAACCCTGCCAATAATTCACGAAAATTGGCTCAAGGTGTTTATCTGAAATTATTGGACATTTGAGGTATTGGGCGTTCGAAGCATTCATGGCGTTTGGATTTAACATTTAGGATTTTCTTTCATTTGTATTTCAATTCCTCCAAAACGTTTGCAATATTTGCAATTAGTATTTGAATTCAGCAATTTATCAAAACTCAATTCATATTTCGTAAAAGAAAATCTCTATCAAATCTACAAGAAAATCCTTAACCATCAGTTAATCCAAAACCATATAAATATCAAAACCCAAGTATAAACCTCACATCTCTCAGAAGTTCAGAAGTTCAAGAGATAATCAAAAGAAATCAGCAAGAAAAGGCTTTCGCTCATCAGCATCCTTCAAGATTTGCAAAGCCGCCCTCTCCTTGTTCAACTCCTCGGTCAGCTTGGAAATCTTGTCCTCCTTCTCCTTCACAACATCATTTGGAAAGGGTATGTTATTCTCACATGAATCCTTGATAACGTTTATTTGTTACGAAGCCATTTCACGTTGAGGCCGAGTCTTTCTGAATTCTCCAAGTTAAACTCCCAATCAAATAGTATATCTGGAGTCACGATATTCCTGGGTCTCGTATGCATATCACTCATGACGCGCAAGATAACTCCTACTTGCATGGTTAAAACATAAGCACGCCCAGGGTTCCTGTCAACGATCATGTGGCCAAACTTATTTCATATCGTCTCGTACAAGCGTGCATATCCAATGGGAACGATGAATCCACCGACCAGTTCATGATACGGGAGTGAAGTGTTAAAGGGAGGATCGAAAGCAACCCCTGCAGTTGGATATTCATACACTATTATACGGTTCTCAGTCACTGGAGCGGCTTCCACGACCAAAGCAACAGTTCCTTCGGTATTCTCCGCTGTTGTCTCGGTTTCTTCTATCACTGAGGCAACAACCATCTGGTTTTCCATAACATCAGCAGCGACCTTCTCATGGCCTCGAAGTGCAGGGATGCCTGTCTCTTCATCAATAACTTCGTAAGGGTTAAAGTTATCATCATTGGCTCCAGTATCCTCAACTTCGGTATTTAGCACCTAATACGAAGATTACATGAGGTTAGATTCACGAAGCCAAAGGAGATTATGAAACACAGTATACCAGCAAGAAAATATCATCAAAGTTCATCATACTACATTCAAGGCACGAGAAAATAACATGAAAGTCATGAAAACACGTTTTACGATGAGTCCGTCTGAAGAAACTGAACTCTGCCCTGTACTAAGATACGAACTGGGAGCAATCTACAAGTAATCTGAGGATGGGTCATATTCCATTATCTTCTTATGGATGTCCTCTATGACATGTCAAAATTTCATGACAATCCGATGAACGAGTAGATGTGGCCAAAATATCAAGTGATGCGCAATCTGAAAAAGTTCTGGAAGTCTCCTGGAAGTTTACCATTTCGCCTTTTTCATGCTCTGAACGTGCTCAAAACTTAAAAAACTTTTTTAAAAAAGCTTGGAAATTTTCCGGGCTTGAATTTGCACATGCAGATCATCAAAATCCGACTCCGCACGAAGATTCTACAGCGTTTCTACTAAAAAGCTGGGTTCTGAATTTTCTGACGACGAAATTCGACTAAGTTTTCATATATTCACATGGGTTCTCATTCATTCATTCACAAGTCAGCACTTTTATACTTCTATGAAGAATATACAGGATATATACTTTCTTGAGGAGTCTCCGAAGTGTCCAAGGGGTTGGAATTGTCCACATCAACGACAAGAGGAACACCACTTCCATCCGGCTCCGAATCTTTGGAATTACCTCCATTTCCATTCCCAGAGGATGATTGAGTTTCAGAATTCTCCATCTCCATGACGACATCCTCCTGTACACATCCTTTACAATCAATATTTTCATCTATGAAGCACAACATTTGAACATGTGAAGAAATACTTACAGTTTCTTCGTCACTCAAATCAGCGATTGCTTGTTCAGTAGCAGAAAATTGAAGACCTTCAAGACTTGATGGAGTAAAATTCTGCAACAAAATTAACAACATTGGCTTCATGATTCTAATGTTAATAGCAATGAAAGTCACGGTGAGAAATATTTGGAACTCACCAAAGAACGAACTGGGGATTTCACGGTATTAGGTAACATCTTATAACTTTTGTTCCTTCCTTCTCCGCCGTGAACAACTTCTCCAATATCTGAAAAATATGCATGGATTCGAGGTCTTACGCTACGACCGTCCTATAAAGAATTCAATAACATGATCCGAATACAGTTACCATGGTTTCATAAAAGATATGTGGAGAATCTTACTTGAGAACATCTTGGAGATAATTTTTGTTTATCACCAGAAAGGTACTTCAGTCTTGGTCGACCAAAGATCATCTCAGCAGACGGAGGAATCTTCACTGGAGGCTGACCAATTGTCACGAATTCATGCAACCTCTCAAATTGTTGATGCCAGAATTCTATATAACCTGGGGTTACATATGCAAATCTATCAGAACCAGGAAACTAGTAACTACTCCCTTCCACGTGAGTGTGATCTAAACGAGACGCAAGCTGATCAACTGATGGTTTCCTTCTCCGGGTAGTTGGAACACATTGATCCATACCCATTTGTCGAGCCTCCCTATCAATGTTGTATTCTTCATGCATAACGGATAACAAGTGACCAGGAGTACATCTCAACATGAAGGATCTCTCACCATCATTCGGGTTCGTACCAGATTTCAGAGTCGTGCTCTCTCCAGTATTGAAAGTCGTTGGTTGAGAAACATAATCAGGAACCGACACCCACGGACGAAAGTCGAACTCCGATTCTTCATCCAACACATCAATGAGGCGTGATTTAGACCGAGGATGCTTTGTAGACCAACGCATGATTCAGGCATTATCTTTCTCGGCGAAGATGTGACGGGCATCAGTATTTGGTCCTTGCGGGATATTACGTGGGATAGGCGCATAATTCTTGAAGTGTTCCCACATAAAATCTTGAAGAAACATCGTGTTAACATAGTACTCAATCTTCATGAATCCATTCGACACGCTGGAATCTAACACCAAGGAGTCTAAGTTAAAATACAAGGAACCCAGGAATAAGCTACCTATTGGGAGTTGCTCACCTTGAGCCATCTTAATAGCAAAAGGGATTACGAAAGGCTTCAACAAATGTCCACTGTCTTCGAATATGTCTCTGGATAACCATAAGCATAAGAAAGCGGCAATATGTAACATACCGGTGATGGGACTATCAGAAACTTCATCTTTTGGCCACCAACGTGTCAACCAATGGGCATAACAACCTTTACTACCAGACGCCTTGTTCACTTCTTCCATCGCAGCTGTCAGAGTGTGAAAAACCACTTTTTCCTCATCTGAAAGACCTCCAGAGAAATTACCTGTAATCGGGAGATGCATCAAAGCATCCACATCTTCTAAGGTAACAGTGAATTCTCCCCATCTACATATGAAGGTGTGAGTGGGAACACACCAAAGAGCCAGCAAAGCCACGATACTTTTCACATCATGATTAATAGACAAGTCTCCAAAAGCTTGAATAGATCTCGTCACTTGCGCCTGGTTGAGCATAGCCCTGACATGAGGGAGACCCAATATATGCCTCGCCCATCCAGAAATTTTTTCCAAAGGGCGTCGAGAAAGCTTAAACTTTATGGTCGATGCAAGGAAAAGCCCTCGTTCGAGACAAAGTCGTATTACCATCTTCGAGGTCACCAATTTCTTCTGAGTCACAGTCCTAGGGTTGATCAGAAGACGATATACTGGGGACTTGAGATATGCTTCAGCTCCTTTTGGATCCTCCTCAAAGAATACGTCGTCTATATTCAGAATGTTCTTCACACCAGTGGCATTCTACTCTTCTTCACCAATGTAGGTATCTTCCATGCATGCATCATCCTTGGAGATGTCATCATCAGTATGCGATTCGTCCCTTGAAGTATCGTTGGCTGGGGAATTGGTCATTTTTGCTAAAACAACTGCAAAGTCCACATTACATTCTACTTCAGTATGCTGTCCAAACATGAATCAAGGAAATACGGAAAAAATGGTAACTCTTAACTCTTACCTTTTGTACTTCCACTAACATAGTGATAGTAACGGTAGAGTTAACACCTCAAAATCGTCCGTCTCTTCGAAAACTGCAAAAACGAACGAAACTTTATTAATTTCGAAACTGATTTTTCATAAAATCACAGACACTATTTTCATAATGTGAACATTCACACAACTGACCTATGAAGTTTATAACAATAAAATACTTCATCATAAATATATTGTCTATCTTCGAAGGTTCCTCAAAACACACGCTTTGATTTTTCGAAAAAAACAGCAATTAATGCAACTTGCATACATAAAATCTCAAGAATTTTATCTAATGAAAACAAATTCATGCAAATAAAATATACCATCATATTTTACACAATATATGTCACGGCTGCATATAAAAAAAACTATTTTTCCTTCGTATCATCGTTATTTGTCTTTAAAACGAAGGTTTATTTCGAAATACTGTGAAAGCTCACAATTTATACATATGATAAAGTTTTGTATTTACATGAAAGCTCATAAGCAAAATTTTATCACTGGACACAAATTCATAATACATATTTTCCTTCGTGTCATCATCATATTTCTTCAAAACGAAGGATTATTCTGATTTCATGAAAATTCACTTCTTTTATGATGAAACCTTGGTATACATGAAAGATCATACACTAAGTTTTATCACTGGACCTAGGTTCATATTTAAAAAAAAAATATCTCTCGAAAATCAGGGATTATAGTTAGTCTTCAAAACTGACGATCGAACGAACATACGTTTTCAAAAACAAGGGTTTTTCATAAAACTCACACTAATATACACACATGTGTATAACTTCATCATGGCAAAAGCATGAACAACTCATGAGGATCATAAACATCAACAAACGAAAAAAAACTTTTACCTAACGTGTGGCGGCCGGAATTTGGGGACGACGGTCAGACGGCGCCGGCGATCGGTGGCGGCTGGCGGATCCGGCGGAAAAACCCTCTTCCCTGGCGTGAAGGTGATGAAGGTGCTGGTCGTGTGTGAGGAAAATAATAATAAAAAAAAGGGGTTAATCCCTTTTATACAATTTTTATTTCCAAAAACCTAATTTTACAAGGATTTCCTTATTGGGCCCGGCCCGCAAATTCTAACCGACCACGGACTCGTCGTCCGAACCAGCGGTTCAACACCAATTTATGCTCATCAAACGATGTTCCAATCATGACATTGAAGCCTTCATCAAGTCTTGGTTTTCTCATGCTCTTTAAATCCGGTAACGTCTCAACTTACGACTAAGTTCAATTACTGGTATTATTATTTATGGCCGGAAAATCACCATTTAATGCTGACTGAGGAACACAACATTCCTCAGTAAGCAGGGGACTTAATGTAGATGGTGGATTTTCGACAAGGTCTAAAATCGTAAACTCATAATTATACGAAGCTCTGATCCAGCAATCAGACGTGAGTATCGAGACACGGGTCTCTCATCGAATTCTCAACGGAGAGTACTTTCTCTCAGATTACATGTAAATATGTAGTCTCACGACTGGACAACGGCATATCTCATGAATACTGAATACATTCAGTGATTACTTCTATATAGTGTCACGAGATGGACGGCTCCTAGACAGCTTGCTCTGCTAGTATAGAGCGATAACGTCTTCAGGAACAAACAACGAGTTTACCCTGACTATATAAAGGATATGACTTACCGACAAGCTCATATCGGGATAATTAATGCTCCTAGACAGCTTGCTCTGCTAATATAGAGCCACAAAGTTAATTATTCCTAATTACAATTGCTCCTATTCCATGGTCGAATCCACGACTGGTCCCATGGAATGGCAATAACAATTGCTCCTATTCCATGGTCGAATCCACGACTGGTCCCATAGAATGGCAATAACAATTGATCTTATTCCATGGTCGAATCCACGACTGGTCCCATGGAATGGCAATAACAATTGCTCCTATTCCATGGTCGAATCCGCGACTGGTCCCACAGAATGGCAATAAACAATTGTTCTGATTCTATGATCGAATCCACGGCTTGATCTCATAGAATAGCAATAACTATATTATCTCATTACTCCGATTTCATGATCGAATCCACAACTAGTCTCAAAAATGGTAATAGATAAATCTTAATTACTCCGATTCTATGGTCGAATCTACGATCCCATGGAATGTTAATGCTCACTTTATTATTCTGAATTCGTAGTCGAATCCTCAACTGATCCTATGAATTAATAATAAACTTCTTATTACCCAGTTTTGTGAATTATTCTCCACTGAATTCCACAATTAGTAATAAATAATCAACAACCGGGGGTCTGAGCTACCTCTAAGTAAGCCCCGATTTAAATGGTGAAAGTGTATTCAACGACGATACACTAACAGTCACCGCACGAACGAGTATTTCAAAATACAACGAAACGATGAACCTATGCAAAATAGGGAAGAAAATAATAAATAATTAAAAATATTGACCAAGGTGCCGGAAACACGGACACACGACCTACCGACCGTGCCGTCATCAGTTCCACGCCAGTTTTATATTTTTAATACATTTTTATTATTTTCTATGATTTGATGAAAATTCTCTCATCTGATCAAATTTCCTTCGTCTCGAGGAAACTCCTCGGTTTCATGGTACTTCCATAAATCCATAAAACATAATATAAAATTAAGGAAAGGAGTGTGGGGTGTGACCATTGGCCAACCGGCCATGGCTTGGTCCCAGCCGGACCCACACCTCATGGTTCCTTATTATTTATTATTATTATTATTATTATTATTATTATTTCACTAATTTCATGAAAAACTCCTTGATTTCATGGAATGGCAATAACAATTGCTCATATTCCATGGTCGAATCCACGACTGGTCCCATGGAATGGCAATAACAGTTGATCATATTCCATGGTCGAATCCACGACTGGTCCCATGGAATGGCAATAACAATTGCTCCTATTCCATGGTCGAATCCGCGACTGGTCCCACGGAATGGCAATAAACAATTGTTCTGATTATATGATCGAATCCACGACTTGATCTCATATAATAACAATAACTATATTATCTCATTACTCTGATTTCATGATCGAATCCACAACTGGTCTCATAAATGGTAATAGATAAATCTTAATTACTCTGATTCTATGGTCGAATCTACGATCCCATGGAATGTTAATGCTCACTTTATTATTCTGAATTCGTAGTCGAATCCTCAACTGATCCTATGAATTAATAATAAACTTCTTATTACCCAGTTTTGTGAATTATTCTCCACTGAATTCCACAATTAGTAATAAATAATCAACAACCGGGGGTCTGAGCTACCTCTAAGTAAGCCCCGATTTAAATGGTGAAAGTGTATTCAACGACGATACACTAACAGTCACCGCACGAACGAGTATTTCAAAATACAACGAAACGATGAACCTATGCAAAATAGGGAAGAAAATAATAAATAATTAAAAATATTGACCAAGGTGCCGGAAACACGACCTACCGACCGTGCCGTGATCAGTTCCACGCCAGTTTTATATTTTTAATACATTTTTATTATTTTCCATGATTTGATTAAAATTCTCTCATCTGATCAAATTTCCTTCGTCTCGAGGAAACTCCTCGGTTTCATGGTACTTCCATAAATCCATAAAACATAATATAAAATTAAGGAAAGGAGTGTGGGGTGTGACCATTGGCCAACCGGCCATGGCTTGGTCCCAGCCGTACCCACACCTCATGGTTCCTTATTATTTATTATTATTATTATTATTATTTCTCTAATTTCATGAAAAACTCCTTGATTTCATGGAATGGCAATAACAATTGCTCCTATTCCATGGTCGAATCCACGACTGGTCCCATGGAATGGCAATAACAGTTGATCATATTCCATGGTCGAATCCACGACTGGTCCAATGGAATGGCAATAATAATTGATCCTATTCCATGGTCGAATCCGCGACTGGTCCCACGGAATGGCAATAAACAATTGTTCTGATTATATGATCGAATCCACGACTTGATCTCATATAATAACAATAACTATATTATCTCATTACTCTGATTTCATGATCGAATCCACAACTGGTCTCATAAATGGTAATAGATAAATCTTAATTACTCTGATTTTATGGTCGAATCTACGATCCCATGGAATGTTAATGCTCACTTTATTATTCTGATTTCGTAGTCGAATCCTCAGCTAATCCGATGAATTAATAATAAGCTTCTTATTACCCAGTTTTGTGAATTATTCTCCACTAAATTCCACAATTAGTAATAAATAATCAACAACCGGGCATCTGAGCTACCTCTAAATAAGCCCCGATTCAAATGGTGAAAGTGTATTCAACGACGATACACT
Source organism: Papaver somniferum (assembly GCF_003573695.1). Classification (NCBI taxonomy): domain Eukaryota; kingdom Viridiplantae; phylum Streptophyta; class Magnoliopsida; order Ranunculales; family Papaveraceae; genus Papaver; species Papaver somniferum. Next base: position 139,544,181 of record NC_039358.1, read on the forward strand.
AACAGTCACCGCACGAACGAGTATTTCAAAATACAACGAAACGATGAACCTATGCAAAATAGGGAAGAAAATAATAAATAATTAAAAATATTGACCAAGGTGCTGGGAACACGGACACACGACCTATCGACCGTTCCATGATCAGTTCCACGCCGGTTTTATTATTTTCCGTGATTTGATGAAAATTCTCTCATCTGATCAAATTTCCTTCGTCTCGAGGAAACTCCTTGGTTTCATGGTACTTCCATAAATCTATAAAAAATAATATAAAATTAAGGAAAGGAGTGTGGGGCGTGACCATTGGCCAGCCGGCCATGCCTTGGTCCCAGCCGGCCCCACACCTCACGGTTCCTTATTATTTTATTATTATTATTATTATTTCTATAATTTCATGAAAACCTCCTTGATTTCATGGTATTTTTTGCACAAATCATCATATAATAATAAAATAAAATAAAATAATGAAAACTTGTGGGACCGGGCCACTAGCCGGCAGTCCATGCCCTAGCCGGTCACACACACCCTTTGCTTTATTATTTTATTATTATTTATCTTATTTTTCCTTGAATTCATCAAATTCCTTGATTTTATGGTATTTCTCTCAAATTAGGAAAAATTCCCTCAAATCATCAAAAATACCTAAAAAATATTAAAAAATTATGAAAAACTCGTGGGACCGGGCCACAGCCAGCCGGCCATGCCTCCATGGTTCCGCACGCCTGTGTTTTTATTATTTTAATATTTTGCTTTCATGAACTCATGAAAACTCCTTCAATTCATGGAAACTCCCTAAATTCATCAAATTTCTCAAAATTCATGAATTTTTCATAAAATCATCAAAATATTATAAAATTAAGGAAAAGGCACCACGGGACCGTGGTCACGACTGACCGACCATGCCTTGACCACGGCGGTCCCACGCCTCCTCATTCCTTATTTTATAATTATTTTTCATCATCTGATGGTGTTTTCCTCAGTTTCGTCGAAACCCTAATTTTGGCATATTTTCTCGAATGGATGCTCAATTGCACGCCAGAAAATATCAAAATTCTCAGGACTGAGACACGGACGCCTTGGGGACACGAGCAAGCTATCTTGACCGACCAAGATTGTCTCTTTGGCTCACGGAAGCCGGTCCCATCAATTTTCACAGTTTTGACCTAATTTGCACAATTGCTCATATTAGGTCCAAAACTCTTCCAAACACTTTGGATTTTCATGAAGTGATCGTCAGGCGGCCACGTGACTACCCAGGGCCGGTTTCATGACCCCATGGTCGATCCCTCACTCCGTCATAATTAATTAGGTTTTCTAACCTAAGGCTCAGACGAGCATTTTCGAATAAATGATTAAACCAGCATTTAATCATTCTTTCACCAACAAATCGTCAAATCTTCAGGAGTTCTTTGTATTTTCTCATGTGATCATATGGACACTACATGGTTGATCCACGGTCCCATGTAGTTGCTCTCTCCTTCGTCCCATGGTTAAAATTCTGACGAACCATGAATTGATCATCAATTGATCAAATTAGGGTTTCTGAATCCAAGGATCATCATTCCAGATTCCAACCTTAATAATTTTACGACGACCTCATGGTCATTAATCTTATTAATTATGCTCGGTTCAACAACCAGTACTTTAATTAATATTTTGGTCACACTGCCAATAATCCATCAGATGAGCAACACTTGCTCAGATGATCAAATATTCAACAATTCATCGCATGAGCAACACTTGCTCAGATGATAAATATTTGCTCAAACCAAGGAATATTGGTTCAACAATCAATATTCAACGATCCATCGAATGAGCAATACTTGCTCACTTCATCGTAAGAATTATACCTCTGTCTCATGTCATGTTCAACTCAGCAACTACATGGACTCATCGTCCCATCAAACCACAAAGTCATCAATTGACTAAAAAACCACGAGACGTCAATCATGTCACTTTGGGGGATATCACTTAGGGTTTTGGTCTGGCGGTCTACGACACGTGTGTTCAAATACACTATGGAATGTGAGCAAGTCGTGCAATCAGTTGAAGGAATTCACGAGGTAGTGGGTGAAAATCGACCAAGTCTCCTGATAGGTGTTATAAAACACCTAATTTTATATCTAGTATTTATGCTTTCTTTGCGATTATCCTTGTGAATTGCATCTCTTATGTTTAGTTTTGAGTTATTAGGTGTAATGGAGTCCGTGGGAGCAAAAGAAGGAGAAAAGCGTCCATTTAGAGCGAGAAAGGCAAAAAGGTCAATTCACACGCGATATTTGGAGCGGGCTAAGGTGCACGAGAAGGATGTGAAGAATAAACTGTCAATTTTTCGAAGGTGACAGTTGAGCAGAGAAAGGAATTAGCTTGCCAGTTCTGCAAAACTGACAAGTCATATATGAGTTTGGTGACCATGTTAACTTGTTGGGTGCCTATAGTAGTTTTGGCCATTACACAAGCCCTAGAATTCAGTGAGAAATCAATTTCTCATTATTTCTTCTTTTTCCACCTGAAAATCGAGAGAGGAGTGGCTGTTGTTGGTGGAAGAATTCGGGGCTGAACTGAGAAGAAATTAGGGTTTGGTCGATTGTGTTACAGGGTGATGGCTAGAACAAAGATGTTTACGAATTGATGAATCTGGTGATGTTTTGAAGAAATTGTCAAGAATCAGAGATGGGTTTGTATGCTATGTTCAGGTTAGTTGAGAAGTGAACTTGGCAGTGAGATACAATTGCTCATGGTGGTGAAGTTATGTGTTGTTCTTGAATGGTTTGAATCTGAGTTGCGAGAAGACATGGGTTGTTTGTGATTGTGAAGAGATTCATATGGTGCTAGTAGATGTGAAATTAGGGATCTGAAAATGGAAGAATCTGCAAATTGGAGAAGGAATTCAAGCAGCTATGCTCAAATTAATGAGATGGGAATGATTGTTGTGCAGTGGGTTTGGTGGACTGGTATTACAGGTTGTGTGTTGAATGTATGAGCAGAAGGCAAGGCTGGTATCTTGGTTGTGTTGCAGAAGTGCAGGTTGTGCTGAGTAAGTGCAGAACGAGATGGAGACTGGCTCAAGTGTGTTGCATGGAAGTGAAGATTTTTGTGTTGCCATGAGCTGCAGGTGATGGTATTGGCAGTGATTAAGATGGTTTCTGCCATTGATGGCGGTGACTGAAAGATGATGAAGTGAAGCAGTTGAAGCTTTAATGTGCCAGGAGTTGAAATGAACATGCAAATGGCTCAATGGATTGATGTTGTTCATGTGAAACTGAGAATGGTGAAGGATGCAATTGTGTTGGGAGATTGCAGGTGGAAGAGATGATTTTCAAGGGCTAACTGAGATGGAGCATCGAAGACAAGGTGGTGCTGTTACTGCTTCATGGGTTCAAGGATTTGAATTGCAGGCAAAGGGGCTGAAGTTTATGATGTTGCTGTCAGTCAAGGATGGAATTTCTGTGGCAGGAATTGAACTGAATTAGATGAATGTGCTGGATGAACTAAAGTTGATGGAGGGAATTGGTTGAGGCACTGCAGGTTACAAGACTGAAGTGTTGGTGTTGTGTTTTGGTTCAATGGTGTCATGTTGGTTACAGTGAAGTAAGGGAGACTGCAAGGCTGAAAATGGAGATTGAATCTCAATTGCTGGTGGTGGTTGCAGCTGTGGAAGTCAGTTCAGGTTGCAGCTGAGCATTGCTGTTCTGGTAAGTGCAGAATGGGTATGAGCTGGGCAGATGAGCAGCTGAAATGGCTTTGGGGTGATGCTGGTTATGTATGCAAGACTGCAGGTGGTAGTTGTATTATTATTACAGGGAATCCAAGGAATATTGCAAGGATGAACATGGAATTTAGGATGGATGGGTTGTGTAAGAATGGATATGCTGCTTAGCTGAAGTTGTATCTGAAGTTGGTAGAAAACATGGTGTTTCAGGTGGTGCTGATAATGAAAGGACTACAATGGGTGTTTGAGCAGCAAAGAAGTGGTGGTTGAACTGAGAAGAAAACTGAAGCTGGCAGTGATGCACAATCATTGTGCATCAGCAGTTCAGGCCTGTGCAATGGCCTAGACAAAGCCACTCAGCCCATCCAGCTGATAAAGATGCTGACTCGGTCTGACTTTGACCGAGTTGACCCCAGTCCGACTCAGTTAACCCGACCAATTTGACCCGTTGACCGACGCGGACTTTTCCGGTCACCTGAGCTGTTTTCCGGCGACTTTACCGGCCAATTTCCGGCGACGATTTTGGACATATTTTCTACATGGTTTTTTCTCACATATGGGCTTAGTGGACATCTTGCTATTGGACTTTGGGCTTTTGAAGACTTGACCTAATTTTGGAAGGGAGAAAAGCTACAAAAAGAAAAGTTTTCTACAACTTTTGATATCACGTATTCTTCTTGGAGCTTTGGAGGAAACTACTTCTAGGGTTTGCTTTGCTTTCATCTTCTTTATTTATTTTATTGATTATGATTATGATGAACTCCATTATTATGAGTAACTAAACTCAATTATTGGTTATGGGATAAAAGTTGATTTCCAACATGTTATTTGATTCAATGAATTAGTTTTGTCTCAATACTTTATTGTTTATGTTTCATTATTAATATTGTCATATGATTTGAATGCTAGTTTGTTTGAGTCCAGAATCAATTAGATTAGTCTTCATCTCTATTGCTAGATTAGGGTTTTCAATACGAAAAAGTTGTTTGTCCCTGATTTTAAGTAGCATAATTGTGGATAGTGCTTGTAGTGATACATCCTACTAGTCACATATGAATCATAACCTTTGTTGAAACGAATTAGTGCTTTTACACATTTTGTTTGCATTGATTAATCTTATTTCATATAACTTATTGCTCTTAGGGAGTTAAACTTAATTGTGCTTTTACACTTTAGGTTGCTTTCTAGGTAGATTTCACATTAGCATCTTTTAATGTTATTTGTGATAAAATCGGGAAATAAACGGGATACTCTTGCGATCAAGATATCCTAGGACTTCTAATAGATGAGAGATTAAATTTCAATTCTAATCATTGATGAAAATACATGTTTGTGAATGATACTATCCCGTGACCAATATCTTCTCCTTATTGATTATTCAATTATTTTATTATTTTTAATTTACTTTCATTGCTTTGTTTGTTTAGATAAAACAAAAACCCCCCCTTTGGTTACTAAGAAACTGAAAATTGATAACAACAAAAGCCTCTCTGTGGGAACGAACTCTTTCTTATCGCATACTATATTTATTTCTAGTTGAGTGAGGAAGTGAATTATATTTTCCCGGCTGACAACCGGTCAAATTCTGGCGCCGCTGCCGGGGAGGCATACGGCTTGTTATTAAGTTTTTAGTTTCTTATCATCATTTATGCTTTCATATTTGCTTTTTGTTTTCTTTTCTTTTTTCTCACTTGTTTGCGAGAATTGTTTTCAGGTACCTAATCCCTGGCTTCTAAAGATTGGAACTATCCAAGGTGCGGGATAGCTACTCGAAGAGGCACAATACTCCAACCAAGTCAAGACACGACGGAAGAACAAGAGTTAGAAGTGGAAGAAGAATTACAACTAGAAGAAGAACAAGAGGTTCCATTTGTAGAAGAACCACTAGTTGAAGAAGAAGAAGAAGCAATGGGTGATGCAAATCGTACACTCAAGGACTTGGCTTCTCATAGGCTTGATGCACAACGGTGGTGTATTGAGACAAACTCAACCTTCGAGATCAAGCCGGGGTTAATCAGAGAGTTACCGAAGTTTCATGGCATGGAGAATGAAGATCCAAACAAGCATCTCATGGATTTTCACAACGTTATCATGGCTATGCTACCACCGGAGACTAATGTCGATGGTGCAATGTTGAAAGCTTTTCCATTCTCTTTGGCGGATAATGCTAAGGAATGGTTGTATTATTTACCATCTGGAAGTGTCACTACATGGAACGGGTTGAAGAAACTCTTTATAGAGAGGTATTTTCCTGCGTCAAAGGCTACTCAAATTCGCAAAGACATTTGTGGGATAAAGCAACACGTAGGAGAATCTTTGTATGAATGTTGGGAGCGATACAAGAGATTGGTGGCAAGCTGTCCACACCACCAATTTAGTGACGTGACGATAATATAATACTTCTACGAAGGTCTCCAATCAAGTGATAGATATCTTCTTGATGCAGTGGGTGGTGGAGCTCTAGTGAACAAGACGGTGGCCCAAGCTACCGAGTTGATTGAAAGCATGGCTGCAAACTCGCAACAATTCTGCACAAGAGGTGAACCAATGGTTAGGCGAGTGCATGAAGTTACGGATTCATAATCACACTGTGATCAAAGGATGGATAACATGGAACAAATGATGCAAAATATGGTTGCGGTTATTTTACCTTCATATGGTGAAGAGTTGGAGCAAGCTAGTGTGGTCTTTCCAAATCAACAAAGACGGTATGATCCCTACTCCAACATTTACAATCCGGTATGGAGAGATCACCCCAACTTTAGATATGCAAACAAGCAAGGCGCGGTTCAACAACCTACATTCAACCGTTCGGGTGGATTTCAACCACAACAACAACAATTCCAGCCGCAACATCAACAATTTCAGCAACCACAACAATCGATGCAAAATCAAGGTTCCGATATCGATGCAAAGCTTCAAACTTTTATGCAAGGCATTTCTACCATGTTTAAGGAAAGTCAACAAGAAACTAAGAGTGCTATCAAGGAGTTGCAGACTCAAATGGGCTCCATGGCGGTTGATATAAACAAATTGAAGGCACAAAATAGTGGGAAACTCCCTTCTCAACCTATTAACCCAAAAGAGGGTGTCAATGCTATTACGTTGAGAAGTGGTACACAACTTGTGCAACCCGAAGTTACTGATTCGGGAAAGGTGGAAATACCAAAGGAGCCGGTTTTGGAGGAAAATAGGGATGAAATTCACCAAACACCCGAGGTACCTATTCCTAACTCTAAAACTCCGGTTTCTACTTATGTTCCTCCTTTACCTTTCCCTCGCAGATTTTCAAGTTCCAAGAAGGCGGAACTAGAAAAGGAGATTTTAGACGTTCTAAAGAAGATTCATGTGAACATACCACTCATTGATGCTATCAAGCAAGTTCCCAAGTATGCGAAGGTGTTGAAGTACTTGTGTACCAATAAGCGAAGGCTCAAAGATAATGAAGTGCTAAGTGTGGGGGAGAATGCTTCGAAAATCTTACAACACAAACTCCCACCGAAATGTAAGGATCCCGGTAGCTTTGACATTCCAGTCACAATTGGTAACACCACATTTAACAAAGCTATGTTGGATTTAGGTGCATCCGTTAATGTTATGCCTGCATCTATGTACAATTCACTTGAGTTAGGTCCTCTTAAAAAGGCTGGAATTGTATTGCAATTAGCCGATCGCTCTAATGTTTATCCAATGGGTATTGTTGAGGATGTTCTTGTGCAGGTTAATCAACTTGTATTTCCAGCCGACTTTTGCGTGTTATAGATGAATGAAGGGTCATCAGACTCTTCTCTTCCATTGCTACTTGGGCGTCCCTTCATGAAAATGGCGAAAACCATTATTGATGTGGACAAGGGAACGCTAACTATGGAGTTTGAGGAGAAACAATACGTTTCAACATTTTCGAGACGGTGAGATATCCTAGTGATGTCCACTCTTGTTTCTCCATTGATCTTATGGATACATTGGCACAACAAGTGTTTGAATTGAATGGTGATGATGCTTTGGAAACCGTTTTGACTACATCCATGGATAATGGTGTAGAGTGTGGTAATGAAGTCAAGGAAACCCTTGGTGATATTAATTCACTATAAGGATGCCCGGAAACTCATAATATCTCTTTTATTTCTTTACCATGCAGTGATGAAAAGCTTGTACCTTCCATTGTTAAATCTCCAAAGTTAGAATTGAAACCTCTTCCCGATCACCTAAAGTACTTATACTTGGGTGACAAGGAAGATTTACCTGTGGTTGTTTCTAATAAGCTTAGTGAATTACAGGAGCAAAAACTTCTAAGGGTGATAAGGAAGTACAAGACGGCCATAGGATGGACATTTGCCGATATCAAGGGTATAAGCCCTGTCGTGTGTATGCACAAAATCTGTTTGGAGGACGATGCAAAGCCTACAAGGGATGCGCAACGTCGTTTGAACCCTCCCATGATGGAAGTTGTGAAAAAGGAGATACTAAAGCTTTTGGGCGTGGGTGTTATCTACCCCATATCCGGTAGCAAGTGGGTGAGCCCGGTACAAGTAGTACCAAAGAAATCAGGTGTGACGGTGGTGGAGAATGATAAGAACGAACTTGTGCCAACTCGTGTGCAAACCGGTTGGAGGGTTTGTATTGATTACAGGAAATTGAATGCCACCAATAGGAAGGATCATTTTCCATTACCTTTTATTGATCAAATGCTTGAACGTTTAGCTGGACATTCTTATTATTGCTTCCTTGATGGTTATTTAGGTTACAATCAGATTATGATAGCGCCGGAGGATCAAGAGAAAACCACTTTCACTTGTCCTTTCGGTACTTTTGCTTACAGAAGGATGCCTTTTGGCTTGTGCAATGCTCCAGCTACCTTTCAAAGGTGTATGGTAAGTATATTCTCAGAATGTGTTGAAAACATAATCGAAGTGTTTATGGATGACTTTAGTGTCTTTGGTGATTCATTTGACCTTTGCTTGCACAACTTGTCATTAATCCTTGAACGATGTGTTGAAACAAATCTTGTACTAAATTGGGAGAAGTGCCATTTCATGGTAACTCATGGCATAGTTTTGGGCCATATAATATCTTCTAAAGGCTTGGAAGTCGATAAATCTAAAATAGACCTTATTCGTTCTTTAACCCCTCCCACTACGGTGAGGGAAATACGCTCTTTTTGGTCATGCAGGTTTTTATCGTAGATTTATCAAGGATTTTTCCAAGATAGCATCACCACTTTGCAACTTATTGCAAAAAGATGTGGTTTTTAACTTTGATGAAAAGTGTATGGCGGCATTCAATCGTTTGAAAGAAATTTTGATTTCAGCCCCTATCATTAAACCATCGGATTGGAGCAAGCCTTTTGAGATCATGTGTGATGCAAGTGATTATGCGGTTGGTGCGGTGCTTCGGCAACGTGTGGGGAAGATACCTCATGCTATTTATTATGCTTCTAGAACGTTAAATTAGGCCCAGCAAAACTACACAACCACTGAAAAAGAGTTGTTAGCCATCGTTTTTTCTTTGGAAAAGTTTCGCTCTTATCTAATTGGTACAGAAGTTGTTGTCTTTTCTGATCATGCAGCGCTTAGGTACTTGCTAATGAAGAAAGAGGCGAAACCGAGGCTCATACGATGGATCTTGCTCTTGCAAGAGTTTGATATTGAAATCAAAGACAAGAAAGGAATTGATAACACCGTTGCGGATCATTTGAGCCGTCTTGCTGTGGACAAGGAAGCTATCCCATTGCGTGAAAGTTTCCCGGATGAGCAACTATTCTCAATTTCCTTTGGAGAGCCATGGTATGCTGACATTGTGAACTACTTGGTGTCTAAACAAATCCCAAAGAACTTGTCTCGTGCTGAGAGGGACAAACTTAAGAGGTTAGGGAACCAATACATATGGGATGATCCATACTTATGGAAACAAGGTAGTGACCAAGTGTTACGAAGGTGCATTCCCGAATCCGAGTTTAATTCTATCTTGTCTTTTTGTCATTCCTATGCTTGCGGAGGACATTTTGGGAGTAAGAGAACCGCTTAAAAGGTACTTGAAAGCGGTTTCTATTGGCCAACCTTGTTTAAAGATGCATATATATTTTGTACAACTTGTGATAGGTGCCAAAGAACAGGCAATCTAGGTGCCCGAATTCAAATGCCACAAACTTTTATTCAATTTATTGAGGTTTTTGATGTATGGGGTATTGATTTTTTGGGTCTTTTTGTCAACTCTCATGGGAATTTTTATATCTTACTTGTTGTTGATTATGTCTCGAAATGGGTGGAAGCTAAGGCCACCCCGACTAATGATTCTAAAGTGGTTTCAGATTTTGTGCAAGCTAATATCTTTGCAAGGTTTGGAATTCCAAGAGCTATAATTAGCGATGGGGGTACTCACTTCAAAAACAGGATTTTACAAACCTTGTTGAAGAAGTACAATGTGTCACACAAGATTGCAACACCTTATCATCCCCAAACAAATGGACAAGCCTAGGTGTCTAACCGGGAGGTGAAATCCATTCTAGAGAAGACGGTGAATCCAACAAGGAAAGACTGGAGCATGCGACTTAATGATGCTTTGTGGGCTTATAGAACCGCATACAAGACACCTATCAGGATGTCTCCCTTTAGGCTTGTGTATGGTAAACCTTGTCATTTACCCGTTGAAATTGAGCATAAGGCGTTTTGGGCTATTAAGCAATGCAACATGGAGATGGATGGAGCTGGAAAGCAAAGGAAGTTACAACTCCAAGAGCTAGAGGAGCTTCGCAATGATGCATTTGAAATCTCACGCATTTACAAGGAGAAAACAAAGGCGTTTCGTGATAAGATGATTTCTAGAAAACTATTTTGCATTGGGAAGAAAGTACTTTTGTTTAATTCTCGCATGCATTTATTTCCGGGTAAATTAAGGTCACGTTGGGTTGGACCTTTTATTGTTACTAATGTGTTTTCTCATGGTGCAGTGGAAATTCGTAGCATAGCTACAGGAAAGGAACTTCAAGTTAATGAGCACCGGTTGAAACCATATAATGAGAATTTCACTTCCGAAGTGGTGGAAGGAGATAACTTTTTGGATGCACTCCCTCTGGAGGAGGCATATAAAGCAAGGAGATAGTCGGGCTGACGACTTTAAACCAAGCGCTAAATGGGAGGCAGCCCATAGGATGAGTATCTCTTGTCTTGTATTTATTTCTTGTTTTCGTTTTTAGTTTTAGTTTTTTCTTTTCTTGCATTTACTTTTTCTGTTTTGTTGTCATCATTATGTTAGAATTTCCCACCTTGACTTTCTTTGGACGATTCAATTTACATTGAGGACAATGTAAAGTTTAAGTGTGGGGGAGTGGTTAAGCATTTGAATTGTAAAATTTTCAACTTTTTTGTGAAATAGTGAATAAGAAACCTTCAACTTATGGTTAGTTTAGAGTCACATAGTATTCATGTCGCTAAGATTACATCGAGATTCTCATAAGAGTCACTGAACTTAGAGATGACAGAGAACATGATCGGGTTTCTTACTTGTATGAGAGTTAAAGTTGGATTTAACCATCCCAGTGGCAAATGAGGTGCAGATTGAATTCGGTATTAGATTTGTGATCTCCTATAGTGGAGACTACCCATGTTACATCATGTGAGGCACCGACCTTCATTTATAATATGTGCTTTTAGAGTGTGTGTCACCGTACGTTAACTCCGGGTAGAATGGTGAGCTACCCAACCTCCCACCAATAGAAGAACTATTTTGATCTCTTGAGTGCTATTTTATCAATCATGAATGGTGACATCGAATTGCTAACTTACATACCACTTGTGATCTTGTTCGCAGTTAGCACCATCCACTGTATCTCTCTCTACACCAACAGGTCCATAGAAACACTATCATCATCAACAAGAAGAAGAACATCACAAATTCGAAGGAAAGTTGAAGACGTTTAAGGTTTACAAGCAACAGTACAGAAATGAGCAGATTTCAGATTCAAGTAAAGCAACAAGACAAGGAGCAGAATTTTTACAAGTTGAAGACTATTGTACAAGAGTGAAGATTATTAAGATGATAATTCAAGAAGTTTGTGATATCGAGACATACAAGTTATCGAGCGGTAAAGTACTTACACCATGGCCTTTGTACTTGCATTTTTATTTTTATCTTTATTTTGTATTTGTATCATTTTCTCTTGTTAAAAAAA
>NC_039358.1:139556247-139595279 GCF_003573695.1 Papaver somniferum
AAAAAAAGACGAGAATTTTTATTAGGTTCATCATTAGTTTTCATATTTTGTTTATTTTTATTTTGTATTTATTTTATTATTATCAAAAAAAAATAAAAAATTCATTGCATCTAGGGCTGCACATACCCGACCAAAAATACCCGCACCCGATTCAACCCACCTAGGCATGGGTCGACTATAGGTGAGGCACGCCAGAACCCACCTATCTTGGGTCGGTTGCGGGTAGAAACTTCTGTCACCCGAACCGACCCACCCACCCGCCCAAAACTAACATAGGATTCCTGACCCTTAGATTATCTAATTCTAACCTAGAATGAATTATCACAGCCGTTGAATTGATGAATAAAATACCTAACCTAATCGCATTTTTCACGAACCCTCCTCTTCCGCGGCCTCTTCTCTCCTTCTCAGACAGACTCCATTATTTTTTCTTCGCTCAGTCTCAGATTCTCTTTGTGGATCATCGGCATCACCAGAAGCAAACCAATAACGGAAGGTAAGATTAGGAACCGCTGTAAACTTGTAATTTTTTGATGATGTGATTTCTTGTAATTTTCAATTTAGGGTTTATCTGTTTAGGTTGTTGTTTTTTAATTTCAGTTTGGAATGAATTGGTATAATGTTAGAACTCAGTAATGAAGAGTTTAATCAGTAGAGGATTCTTTGGGATGGTTATTGAGAAACCCAAATTGGTTTTGCTTATTTTACTGATTCATTGAGATAGTTAGATAAGACGAATACAACTTGTTTGTATAAATGATAATATCAGGGAGAAGTCTTACTGTGGACCTCGTTGTTAATGTTTATGTGTTTTTAGAGGTGTTATTCTTCTAAGATGCAACAATGAGTATTTGGAATTACTCATTTATGTTCAAAACCAGTAGTTTGATTTTAAATTTAAAATCAATCTCAGTTCTTTAGTACAACCTAGTTAATTTATTTGGTATTTGAACTATTCATGAGTATGGTGTTAGTACTTTCAATTGTTGCAAATATTCAATTGAGTATGGTGTTAGTATGGTGTTTGATTGTAATGTGTTTTACCGATGTAACTTGTTTCTTTTGTGCAGGTTACCATGGTTGAAATCTCAGAAGATGATTATGCTTCTAATCTTCCAATTATACATGGAGTGGCATCACAAATGGGACCTCCCCCTCCACGTCCACCGCGTTCTGGACAAGTGCATGGACCATCAGCAGGGACAGGGAGTACCGCTGGCTTATCTACACCAGCTTCTGAACCTTCACATGCTTGTGCCGCAGGTGAAACATTAGCTAATGATCCTAATACTGGTGTGAAGAGATCAAAGGTATGGGATCACTATGATATTTATGAAAATGGTGAGAGAGCGAAATGTAAATATTGCAAAAAGGCTAATTACAAGATTGGTAAGAAAAATTTGGATGGTAAGAAACATGGGACTTCTAATCTCCAACATCATTTGGATAAGTGTCAGAAGTATAAGAATAAAATGAATGAGTCTAGAGCTGACGGACAACAAACACTTGACTTACAGCCTTGCAAGTTTGGAAAGGAACCACAGTTGGTTGGGGTGTCTTTTTCTCAAGATGCGTGCAGGAGAGCGCTGATTAGATTTATCGTTACCGATGAAATGGCTTTTAGAATTGTTGAAGGTGAAGGTTTTATAGCTTTTTGTAAGTATCTTGAGCCTCGATTTAAGCTTCCAAGTCATATGACAATATACCGTGATGTGTGCAAGCTGTTTTTGACAGAGAAGGCTAATCTGAAAAGTTATTTCAAAGCAAACAAGGTAAGAGTGTGCCTTACTACTGACACTTGGACGTCATTGCAAAATTACAATTATATGGTAGTGACTGCGCATTTCATTGATCATCACTGGAAACTACATAAAAGAATTATCTGTTTTTGCTTGATTAATAGCCATGAAGGTACAAAAATTGGAGAGGCTTTGGCGAAATGTTTTCTAGACTGGGGACTTGAAAAGGTTTTCACTGTGACGCTTGATAATGCGTCTGCAAATAAAGTTGTTGTTGACTATTTGAGGAAGAGAGTTCAGAGTTGGAGTTCTGCATTACTCGGAGCTAAACATTTACATGTTCGATGTGCGGCTCACGTACTTGCACTTATTGTGAAGGACGGTATGAAGAAGTATCATACATCACTTCTCAGGATCAGGGCAGTGGTAAAATATGTCACGAAATCTCCCGCAAGATATAAAAGGTTTACGAAGGCTGCTGAGTCGGAAAGAATAGATTGTAAAAAGGGTCTGATATTAGATGTGAGAACGCGGTGGAATTCTACTTACTTAATGCTTGTTGCTGCTTAAAGATATGAAAAGGCATTTGAAAGGCTACGTGAGTTGGATAAGGAATTTTGTGAAGAGTTTTGCTTTGATATTCTAGTACCAGGTACTATTATGGGTGATGGTGATACATTGTTGATCTTGATGATGATTATGATCTAGAATCAGACAATGAAGAAGAACTTGATACTACTGAAGAAGAAGATTTTGCTGCTGTCAGGAAAGCCAAGAAAAAAAACAGGCCAAAAGTGCATGCTCCTGAACGATACGATTGGTGCAACGCGAGAGTTCTGATTAAGTTTCTACACGTATTTTATGAAGCAACTGTTGCATTTTCAGCTTCTACTTATGTTACTTCTCATCCTTTCTTAAGCCACATGGGTGCTGTAATGTTGCTCAAGTACAACAAATATTGGGGAACATACCGAAAGATGAATTCGTTGATGTTTATGGCTGTACTTCTTGATCCACGAGAGAAAGAACATGGATTATTTGTGACTGTTGAAGATTTAATTGTGCATTATGACCCAGCAATGAAGAAAAAACTTGTAGAAAAATGGGTTGAAGAAGTTTTGAAAAATTTTGTGGAGCTGTTTGCAGCTTATAAAGCAGAAAATGTTAGATGTGCAGTATCTTCCTCAGAATTTGTGGGCGAGACTAATTCTACTTCTACTCAAAGTTCTTCGAGTTTTGGAAGTATTATTTATAGCAAGGCAAAGTATATGGCGGGATGGAATAAACGAAAGCATCAATTGAGTAATGTGGAGGACAATGGGAGATCTGAGGTAGAAAGGTACTTGGCTGAACCGATCTACACACCCACCAATGAAAATGCTACTTTTGATATATTACAATGGTGGAAGGTAAATGCTGCGAGGTTTGACATTTTTCCACTTATGGCTAAAGATATATTTGTTATTCCCGTTTCTTCCGTTGCTTTAGAATCAACATTTTTTACCGGAAAAAGAATTTTGGATCCTTTTCGAAGCTCCTTAAAGCCCAAGACACTTGAGGCCTTAATTTTGTTACAAAATTGGTTACGAACACCAATAGACATGGATTCATCTACCCTTGGAGTCGAGGAGGAGGAGATTGATATTGCTGAGTCTGGTATGTCTAAATTTTCCTTGACTCTATTGTTTTTCATGACACTGTGAGTTTTACTGCAGCATGTTTATTACATGAAAGTACATGGTTGTTTACTAAACATAATGCATGCTATGTGAATAGATTAACTGCCCTGTTATGTGAATAATCCATACTTAATGATGTATAAACTGCCTTGTTATGTGAATCTTATTATTCTAAATATCAGATGATGTATAAACTGCCATGGATGTGGAGGTTTATGTGTGGTTGAATTTGTAAAGGTTTTGATCCTGCATGATAATACATGTTGTTGTTGCAGATGTATAAACCCTTGATTAGCTAAATATTATATATCCATTCCGAAATTGGTGTAGTACTTGTACATTTTTATTTGGAATTGCTGCTCAACTGTTGTTTATGGATGCCCTTGTTGAAAGATGTGGTAACTAAGCAACCAATGACTTGCTGAATTTGATTAAGAAATACATAGAGTTTGGCTTGTGTGTTTTATGATAGAAACCTTGTTGAATTTCGCATTTCTGGCAAAATTTCATCTTGTACTAAAAGTTAAACTTCCATATTGTGGAGATTTATGTGTCTTTGAATGTGTAAAGGTTTTTATCCCGTATGATAGTACTTGATGTTGTTGTGGATGGATAAACTAAAATGTCCATTTCGCTTGCAGAGCTATTTTACTTGTTTCAAGAAATTCATCTACCCTTTCATTCATTCTAATTGTTCATTTCGCTTGCAGAGCTATTCGGTGACCTTGTTGCTTCTTCCATCTCATAGATGATTGATTCTTATTGGCTTAGACAAGGTAATGACGCCAAGGGTCATTGTCAGTAGCTTGATCTTTCTGAGTTCATCTTTGTTACTGTAACTAATTTACATACTTCGTTTTATTTCAGGCTTTCAGCGCATTCGGAGGTAAAACATCCATATCTTTTCTGCTGGTCGCTGCTGGTCGCTGCTGGTCGCTTTATATGATATTAGGATTTAGTATAGTAGGCAATACTCAATAGTAATACACTCTTTTATCTTTTGAGCTTTGAACAATTGAACTATGTTCCTTTTTATTGTTAGCTTTATCACTTTGGAGTTTGCAACTTTGCATCAACTTTATTATGTAAACAGTAAACACTATTAAGTAAACACTTTCTAAATCTGTAATGTCATTTTATTTTATGGTGGGTAACCCACCACCCACCCGACCAAACCCGCTGTAATGTGGGTCGGGTGAAAACCGACCCATTGTGATGTTGGGTCGGTTGTGGGTGACAACTTCTGTTACCCGCCATCAGTGGGTTGGGTGGTGGGTGAGGCCAAAACCGACCCATGTGCATCCCTAATTGCATCATATTTTTGTTTGTTTAGTTCGTATTTGGTTTTGTATTTATTCAATAAAGCCAATGGAATAAGAAATATCCGTAATGAAGTTTCAAGCAACAAGGAATTAGAGGAAAAAATTATCATTGTCAAGATTCTACGAAGTTCAAGAGTTGTCATCAAGATTTGAAGACCGGAGACGAAGATGAAGACACTGATTGAAGACCGAAGACGTTTCTATGGATGCTGTGAGAGTGGTGCTAGATGCACATCGAACGGATAACGAGGTAAGTAAGCATATTTCCACCTTCGTTAAGTGGTTGATTTTCTTTCTTAGAGACCGTCAGAAAATGGGTTTTCAAAATGAATAAAAGATGTGGGTTTTCAAAACAAATCGGAGGGTTTGGCCTTCCTACCATTCAACGTGTCGCAGGATTCTCTCTTCATTCCTAACTCGACACATGTGTGACCCATAAAGAGATGTTTATTATTGAGAGAAACTTCATAAAACCCTTTCTTGCGAGGCAGAGTCGAGGCTTTTGATCACTCCGAACCCGAATTTCTTTCGAGAAGGGATGGTTATTTCTCTCTCAACTTTTAAGGATGAGATTGTGTTCATTTATGTGTCTAACTTCTTATGACTAGTGTGCAGAATCTCTATGTCTTCTTAGCGCGTTGGATGTTATCATTTCGGAGAACTAGTAAGTTGGAAAAGCAGGTTTTGTGGGTATATCTCTAGTAAACCCTCACAGGAATTGTATGTATCCTGTAGAATAAGTTTTGTTTGGTTTGCTCGAGGACTAGAAAAATCTAAGTGTGGGGGAATTTGATAGGTGTTATAAAACACCTAATTTTATATCTAGTATTTATGCTTTCTTTGCGATTATCCTTGTGAATTGCATCTCGTATGTTTAGTTTTGAGTTATTAGGTGCAATGGAGTCCTTGGGAGCAAAAGAAGGATAAAAGCGTCCATTTAGAGCGAGAAAGGCAAAAAGGTCAATTCACACGCGATATTTGGAGCGGGCTAAGGTGCACGAGAAGGATGTGAAGAATAAATTATCAATTCTTCGAAGGTGACAGTTGAGCAGAGAAAGGAATTATCTTGCCAGTTCTGCGAAACTGACAAGTCATATATGAGTTTGGTGGCCATGTTAACTTGCTGGGTGCCTATAGCAGTTTTGGCCATTACACAAGCCCTAGAATTCAGTGAGAAATCAATTTCTCATTATTTCTTCTTTTTCCACCTGAAAATCGAGAGAGGAGTGGCTGCTGTTGGTGGAAGAATTCGAGGCTGAACTGAGAAGAATTTAGGGTTTGGTCAATTGTGTTACAGGGTGATGGCTAGAACAAAGATGTATACGAATTGATGAATCTGGTGATGTTTTGAAGAAATTGTCAAGAATCAGAGATGGGTTTGTATGCTATGTTCAGGTTAGTTGAGAAGTGAACTTGGCAGTGAGATACAATTGCTCATGGTGGTGAAGTTGTGTGTTGTTCTTGAATGGTTTGAATCTGAGTTGCGAGAAGACATGGGTTGTTTGTGATTGTGAAGAGATTCAGATGGTGCTAGTAGATGTGAAATTAGGGATCTGAAAATGGAAGAATCTTCAAATTGGAGAAGGAATTCAAGCAGCTATGCTCAAATTAATGAGATGGGAATGATTGTTGTGCAGTGGGTTTGGTGGACTGGTATTACAGGTTGTGTGTTGAATGTATGAGCAGAAGGCAAGGCTGGTAGCTTGGTTGTGTTGCAGAAGTGCAGGTTGTGCTGAGTAAGTGCAGAACGAGATGGAGACTGGCTCAAGTGTGTTGCATGGAAGTGAAGATTTTTGTGTTGCCATGAGCTGCAGGTGATGGTATTGGCAGTGATTAAGATGGTTTCTGCCATTGATGGCGGTGACTGAAAGATGATGAAGTGAAGCAGTTGAAGCTTTAATGTGCCAGGAGTTGAAATGAACAGGCAAATGGCTCAATGGATTGATGTTGTTCATGTGAAACTGAGAATGGTGAAGGATGCAATTGTGTTGGGAGATTGCAGGTGGAAGAGATGATTTTCAAGGGCTAACTGAGATGGAGCATCGAAGACAAGGTGGTGCTGTTACTGCTTCATGGGTTCAAGGATTTGAATTGCAGGCAAAGGGGCTGAAGTTTATGATGTTGCTGTCAGTCAAGGAAGGAATTTCTGTGGCAGGAATTGAACTGAATTAGATGAATGTGCTGGATGAACTAAAGTTGATGGAGGGAATTGGTTGAGGCACTGCAGGTTACAAGACTGAAGTGTTGGTGTTGTGTTTTGGTTCAATGGTGCCATGTTGGTTACAGTGAAGTAAGGGAGACTGCAAGGCTGAAAATGGAGATTGAAGCTCAATTGCTGGTGGTGGTTGCAGCTGTGGAAGTCAGTTCAGGTTGCAGCTGAGCATTGCTGTTCTGGTAAGTGCAGAATGGGTATGAGCTGGGCAGATGAGCAGCTGAAATGGCTTTGGGGTGATGTTGGTTATGTATGCAAGACTGCAGGTGGTAGTTGTGTTATTATTACAGGGAATCCAAGGAATATTGCAAGGATGAACATGGAATTTAGGATGGATGGGTTGTGTAAGAATGGATATGTTGCTTAGCTGAAGTTGTATCTGAAGTTGGTAGAAAACATGGTATTTCAGGTGGTGCTGATAATGAAAGGACTACAATGGGTGTTTGAGCAGCAAAGAAGTGGTGGTTGAACTGAGAAGAAAACTGAAGTTGGCAGTGATGCACAATCATTGTGCATCAGCAGTTCAGGCTAGTGAAATGACCTAGACAAAGCCACTCAGCCCATCCAGCTGAGTAAGATGCTGACTCGGTCTGACTTTGACCGAGTTGACCACAGTCCGACTCAGTTGACCCGACCGATTTGACCCGTTGACCGTGACCGACGCGGACTTTGCCGGTCACCTGAGCTGTTTTCCGGCGACTTTATCGGCCAATTTCCGGCGACGATTTTTGACATATTTTCTACATGGGTTTTTCTCACATATGGGCTTGGTGGACATCTTGCTATTGGAATTTAGGCTTTTGAAGACTTGACCTAATTTTGGAAGGGAGAAAAGCTACAAAAAGAAAAGTTTTCTACAACTTTTGATATCACGTATTCTTCTTGGAGCTTTGGAGGAAACTACTTCTAGGGTTTGCTTTGCTTTCATCTTCTTTATTTATTTTATTGATTATGATTATGATTAACTCCATTATTACGAGTAACTAAACTCAATTATTGGTTATGGGATAAAAGTTGATTTCCAACATGTTATTTGATTCAATGAATTAGTTTTGTCTCAATACTTTATTGTTTATGTTTCATTATTAATATTGTCATATGATTTGAATGCTAGTTTGTTTGAGTCCGGGATCAATTAGATTAGTCTTCATCTCTATTGCTAGATTAGGGTTTTCAATACGAAAAAGTTGTTTGTCCCTGATTTTAAGTAGCATAATTGTGGGTAGTGTTTGTAGTGATACATCCTACTAATCACATATGAATCATAACCTTTGTTGAAACGAATTAGTACTTTTACACATTTTGTTTGCATTGATTAGTCTTATTTCATAGAACTTATTGCTCTTAGGGAGTTAAACTTAATTGTGCTTTTACACTTTAGGTTGCTTTCTAGGTAGATTTCACATTAGCATCTTTTAATGTTATTTGTGATAAAATCGGGAAATAAACGGGATACTCTTGCGATCAAGATATTAGGATTTCTAATAGATGAGAGATTAAATTTCAATTCTAATCATTGATGAAAATACATGTTTGTGAATGATACTATACCGTGACCAATATCTTCTCCTTATTGATTATTCAATTATTTTATTGTTTTTAATTTACTTTCATTGCTTTGTTTATTTAGATAAAACAAAACCCCCCCCTTTGGTTACTAAGAAACTGAAAATTGATAACAACAAAAGCCTCTTTGTGGGAACGAACTCTTTATTATCGCATACTATATTTATTTCTAATTGAGTGAGGAAGTGAATTTTATTTGCACGGCTGACAACCGGTCATCTCCACACGATGAGCAATTGGTTTCAAACACGATCTCCACTTCCCCACTCCTTATTCCATCAACTGTCACACTTCATGGGATCATGGTGTCTACAATTCCCACAATATAAATAAGTCTCTGAATCATGATTGAATCATCAGCATCAACAGTATCATCAATCTCACGTCTCATCGACAACACGAGATCATCAACTCATCAATTGAGAAATTTCAATCATTCAGAGCTTATCATATTCAGAATTCACACACCCACAATCTTTGATTACCATTGATTCTACACATTTCCCAGCTTCCCTCCTACAGATCAACCCATCCTCTCTTGTGACCGAATTTACTCTGGAACGGTCATTGTCTTGATTTAGGCTGGAGTACTACAAATTGATCTCTCGAATCTAAAGCACCCCCTTTGCAGCGGTGCATCTGTGTGAGGTTTAACATTTCGCTCGGTTCGAGGAGTCTCTTCCGTATGGTCGTCTCCTCAATTCCTTAAAAACCAGCAAATCGTTTTCCCCATCTACATTGGTTTTCTTGCATATTCATCTTAGCCTTCTTTTCCTCTGGTCTACCCATGGATTCCTGATTTGTAGACATGGCTGGGCGATCATTCAGATTTAGATATGCATTATAACCTCGCTTAGACATAGCTTCAACAATTGGAACACTGAAGGGATTTTGCGGAGATGGAATGTGGAAGTTATAGAGTTACAGAATTGGAAATTAAAACTGATTTCTTCCAAACAGGCCTTATGGACGAGAAGACCAATAGTTAACACATCTCACCCATCCTTTTTCAATCCTCGAGATCAATTAGTTGAGATATCGTGGAGGCACATGCCTACTAAGTGCATGCAAAGACCTATTGAACGCCACCCCAACTTATTGGCCGTTAAGAGGCGGCAACAAACACTTGGCAGCTATTTGGCAAGCGGACTCTCTAAGCGAGCTACCCGTGACCCGAAGTCGAAACCCAGTACCGAACCGCAGCTTCCCTCAACTATTTTCGTCAGAGACGGGATTGAAGTGGCAAGTGGAAGCCCAATTACCTTAAAAATTCTAGAAGAAGACGCTGTCATCCTTCTGAACAAGCCCATCCTTCTGAAAAATTAATAAAAAGCTTTCGAACGCAATATTCGAACGCATGACCTCAAAGAAGTTAGGTAACGTATCAATCCACCAAGCTGCCCATCTTTAGACGTGTCTATAGGGTGTTTTGAAAAAACTAAATTGGTTCAGCTACTCAACATTTTAATAAACACGCCAAATCAAAGTGTGGCCTGTTATAATATGCATGGGATATGGTGGCTATCCACTTAGCACCATTAGTTACACCAAGCACCTTGCATAAGCACCTTGTTACACCAAGCACCTTGTATAAGCAACTTGTATAAGCTACTTAAGCAATAGTAAGCTACTTTGTTGGATGAGATTAACACCTAAATCTAGTGGGTGTTGAATTGCATGGTTTGCAAGCTAGAGGTGTTATTGCTACATAACATCCTACATGTAGTGTGACATGTAATACTAGGTGGTGTATACAAGCTAACACCTTAAGACTTGTATAAATAGCTCCCTTAGGCTATTGTATTTTGTATCCCAATTTCTTAAGTGAATAAGAAATTCTCCCTTCTCCCTTATTACTTCTCTTAATATCCATTTTGAGTTTAGTGGTTAATTAGTATTTGCTTTAATTATTGTTAATATTACTTTGGAAATGTAATATGGCCAAAATTTTCCTTTTTTGGACACGCTATTATATGAAGGACTGTTCTAGCAGGAAGAGCATTTTTAGCAGGATGCAATGAAGCCTCCCAACTGGTGCTGCCATCTCCTAGTATGCATATAACATAAAGAGTTAGTTAGACCCCAAAGATAAACATCAAAGTTTGGTGACCCACCAGATACTCCCTTAATGGCAGTTCCAAAGAGGGTAAAAGTCTTAATTGGAATTAGGTGTTGAAAATAGGTCTTGATAGGGTAATGATGTTTATTAGAGTGAAGGGGACACATATGGCTTTGAATGGGCGTAGTTAACAAAGTGACATGACGGCTAAATAAGCGCCATAAATGGAATTGAATTGGAACAATGGGGTATTTGAGGGGTTAATTAGCAGAGAGATTACCATTTTCAGAGAGATCTTTAATAGAAGAGGAAAGGTTTAGGTTTAGCAAACTAAATTGAGAGTATGGTTGATCCTGCCTAGAATTCAACCAATTCCATCAGAAATCTTCCAAATGCACCACCAGTAACACCTGAATTTTCACAAGACAACTCAATTCTCCCTTCTTTGAGCATAGAGGAATTGCAGCAGTTAAGAGAAGATGCACAGTCTGAAATTGATCATCGGATTCAAAAGAAAACTCGTCAGAGAAAGGCAGAAGAGGTTGTTCAGAAGCGGAAGAAAAGGAGATTTTAGGCTCTCTACAATGCATGGCTACCCAAGTTCTTATAATGGTAAGAACGGAAGGATGAGGAAAAGGCTGAGAAGCAGGCTAAGACCCCAAAGTTTGGCAGTTCAACAAAAAGTGACTCCAAGGCCTCAGAAGGGTATGAGTATGAAGTGGAGGAAGTGGATACCAGTGACCTAGATTCGGATGCTGCGGAGGACAAGCAAAGGATGAATTATTATCATGATGAGAAGGCGAGAAGGCGATTTGAATATGAACTTGCCAATCCC
Source organism: Papaver somniferum (assembly GCF_003573695.1). Taxonomy (NCBI): domain Eukaryota; kingdom Viridiplantae; phylum Streptophyta; class Magnoliopsida; order Ranunculales; family Papaveraceae; genus Papaver; species Papaver somniferum. The sequence goes on from NC_039358.1 coordinate 139,567,660, forward strand.
AATATTTTTGCTCGCACCATGAGTGAGGGTGAACCTGTTGCAGTGAAGGTGAGTCGTCGAATCGCTGATCTCGATGACGAGTCAAGTGAGGAAGAAAGGGAAAAAGAGGATGAGGATAGTGATGATGAATCATCATCCAGTGGGACTTCTCATGCACCATCTGATAGCGAGGACTATGGTGAAGAGGGTCTGGATACTGATGAGGATGAACGGTGGTAAGCTCATCATAGTTACCAGGAAAGGCTAGATTTTCAGGCATTGCATAAATCCTGAAAACGATCAACAAGTTTTTTTCAAAACAACTTTTCTGGTAATTTTCCTTCCTTCTAATCTTCCTGATGTTGGTGCGAAAGATGGCAAGTTTCTTTGTATTTTGAAAGTTGATGCGGACGGTTTTGGATTTCCTTTTATTTTGATTTTGTGGGCAAGTAGTAAGATACAGGGAATTTTCTTGTGTTTGGATTGTAAAGTTGAAAGGGATAGTCGTTGTTTCAAGTTTGTAGTAATGGTTTGTAATGAAAGGGGTTTGGGTTATGGCCTTTTGGTGAAGGTATTTTGAGAATATGTAATGGTAGTTGTAATGGTAGTTTAAAGCTTTGATCTTTTGAGGGTTTGATAGTTGTGTGAACTTATGGTGCTGATGCGGAAATTGAAAAAACTTGATATAATGCTCAATGAGCTGATAAATGTTACAGGAATGTTTGTAGTATTGGACTTGTTTTTGTTATTGTCTTTTTGTTTTTCTAAATGTACAAACAAGCAATGTTCTTGGTGAATGATTCTAAAATTCCAACGATTGTTAAGTAGAGATGGGTAGGAATGACTGAATTAATGAATCAATAGGGTATATAAAATGTTGTTTAAGATGGTGGGTACTACTCCCGTTTATAAAATGTTGTTGGAGTAAGATTAATTCAAAGACTATTTTAGGCCCAATTCCAAAAAAAAAATCTATGTGCAAGCCTAGTACTATTACTACTAATCTTAGCATGACAGAATATTAATTCAATAATCAGTATAGCCAAATCCAAACTCATCCAACATTGCTAAAACCCATCTGCATACAAAACCCCACCATGATTTAAGAATCAATTTTTTTTCAACAATCCATACATTCATTCTATAGTTAACAGAAAAATCCAAACAACTACATTCTATCACCTGGCTTGTCGCTTAGTCCTTGGAAATGGTTGCTCAGATGCAGTCGTTTGAGAAGCAGGGACTGCTGTTGGTGCTGGTGGTTTCCTTGCAGTTCTACCCTTAATGTCGTCCCGATAGTAATCATCCCTGGATGTCCTTTGCAGGTCAAGTTTATCTACCTTTGGCAATTTATACTCATTCCGAAAAATAACTGTCGTACTGAATTCCTCGTCGACTTCATCACCAACATATTTCCAGATTTGGGTAGGTGCACCTAACACAATAGACTTTCTTTTATTTTCTTGGTCTGGCACATAAAATACCTGCTTAGCTTGGGAGGCTACAACGAAAGGATCATCCTGGAGTCACAACTTATCAAGCTCAACCAAAATGTAGCCAAGTTTGTCTTTTGAGACCCCTGCTTTGGTAACCCATTTACACCTGAAAAGTGGCACTTTCAGCGAATGATATGTCAACACCCATATCTCTTATAAAACACCATAATAATCCTCCAGATTAAGGGTAATCTCCGCTTGTCTAATGTGTGTGTCAGTTGCCTCTACGTAAACCCCGCTATTATGGTTAACGGAACCATCATGAGATTTTGTGCGAAACAGGTATCCATTGATGTGATATGCTTCGTATGTCTCTACTTGTGCATTCGGTGGGATTGATAGCCACCTTAAGTCCTAATTGAAGTTTTCCCTAGAGTCTGTCCACTCACTGTCAACCTGAAATACATGATAAGGATTAGCCTCTGTCTCAACGCAAAAGTTACATAGCAAGAGTGACATTTTCTGCAAACTCTTACCACTTTTTGTAACCATTTGGCGAACTCTTCACGATGTTTTTGATCTAGATGTCTATCACTCATACCAAGATATTTATCCTTCAAAAAATTCTGGTGTCGGCTGGACAGTGCAATGATTAATTTTATTATCTTTACAGAAATTCGGACACAAAATCAAAAACTAAATAAAAAATGAGGTTATCTGGTTAGATCTAGTTATACTTACTCAACGTAAGGAGAAACTTTAGGCGAATTCCGCAATACATAGAAATGCGCTTTATCAAACAGATCCTTATCAACACGAGGAAACTTAGGATTTGACATTGGTTTTCCCCTGAAAGAATAAGAATCTTCGCCAGTGTCAGATGTGTTGAGTTTGTCTGGTGGAATTCCGACTGTATCATTCATGCTTTGTTGGTGCTCACTGATAACCTCAATTGTCTCTTCTGCAAGGTTCCCTTCAGCAATGCTTCCTCCAGGTATGTTTCTGTTTCGCACATGCCCTTTTATGACCTTCATGCACCTTTCAAACGGATACATCCTTCGAAACAATACAGGACCACAAATTTGCACCTCCCTGGTAAGATGCACAGTTAAATAAACCATGATGTCGAAAAAGGATGGAGGAAAGTATCTCTCGAGCAAGCACAACGTCACAACGAGATCCGACTGCAATTTTTCTAGCTCTGCCACCTTGATTTCTTTGATAGATATTGCCCTGAAAAAAAAACAAAACCTGATAATAGCATATCTTGTTGGTTGTGGCATAATTGATTTAAACGCAATGGGAAAAAAATGTTGCATTAGTATGTGATAATCATGCGATTTTAGTCCGATAAGCTTTCGATCTTTTCGATTCACCAGTGTTGAAAAGTTTGAACAATACCCTTGTGCAACCTTTATCTCGGATAATGTTGCACAGAACTTGTCCTTTTCCTCCGGGCTTAATGAGTGACATGCTGCCTTTAGTATATATCCCCCTTTGTCATTTTCCCGAGGTTGCAACTCGTCTCTAAAACCCATCTCCTTCAGGTCCACTCGAGCAGCAAGGTGGTCTTTCGACTTAAATTCATGGCTCAACAATGTTCCAACGATACTCTCGCATACATTCTTTCCGACGTGCATGAAATCTATGCAATGGTGGACAACATGATACCGCCAGTAGGGGAGGAGCCGGAACCATGTACTGAACTTTTTCCAGTAGCGCCTTCCGGTCTCCTTCTCCTTCCCCTTTTTTGGGTCGATGGTCTTTTCGATTCTCTTCATCTTTCCACCTCTTCTAGGGTTATCCTGCAAAAATTCCACCACAATGTTCTTCCGTCCCTTCCCCATTTATTCTTTATAATCTTTACCTCATTGTATATTTGTGACGGGGACATAAGTTCCGGAGCCTTTTCAGTTTTTTCTTTTCCGTTGAACCCCTTCTGACGTCTGAATGGATGATCTTATGGTAGGTATCTTTTATGCCCGGTATAAACCTCTTTTCTACAATGTTTTAGACTGACATAGTAAGTATTTCTCCCACACACCTTACAGGTGTCTCGTCCCTGGTAGGGGAAACCACACAGTGTACCGAGAGAAGGGTAATCATTTATTGTCCATAAAACAACCGCACATAGAGTAAATATCTCATGTTTCAGCGCATCAAAACATTGGACTCCCTCAAAAAATTCCTTGAGATCCTCGACAAACGGTTGTAACATAACATCAATGTCCTTACAAGGCCACCCATCGATAATTAATGACATCATGGTGAACTTTCTCTTCATACACAACTCTGGCGGAAGGTTGTAAATCACTGTCAAAATTGGCCACACACTGTGTTTTTTTTGCATGCCTTTGTTTACGTCAACCCCGTCAGCCGAAATGCCTAGCCGCAGATTTCGAGGATCATCACGAATTACGGGATATCTTTCATCTATATTTTTCCATGCTGGTGAGTCCGCCGGATGCCGTAAAACACCCTCTTCTTTCTTTCTGGTGTCGTTCCATAATAAATATTCGACAATTCTCTTTGATTGAAATAGCCGTTTCAGTCTTGGGATAATTGGGAAATACCACAAGACTTTTGCCGGAATTTTTTCATGCACCTCTTTGGTGGTGTCGTCAACTTTCCATCTTGATTCCCCACAGGTGGGACACTTGATGTCATCCTTGTATTTCTTCCTATAGAGAATGCAATCATTGATGCATACATGTATCTTTTCGTAACCTGAACCCAAATCTCTCATCACCTTCCTAGCTTCATATGTACTTTTCATCATCTCATTTCCTGGAGGGAGCATGGATTGTAACAGTGGTAGAAGCTCATTAAAGAACTTGTCGGAATCTCCTTGCTTGCTCTTCAAGTTAAACAGTTCACACATTGCAGATGTCTTTGTAAAATCCTTACATCCTTTGTATAGGGGTTTCCCAGCATCATTGAGTATCCGTTGCATCTTCTCAGATTCCTTTGAAATTTTTTTTCCTAATAAAGCATTAACCATTTCTATAGTCTCTGCAGCATGTGCTGGTTCATCAGAGTGCGAACCATCCTGCCATTACCATCCAGAAGTGTCCGCCATGATGACTCATCTGCTTCTCCGTGCTTAGTCCATACAACATAATTTTTAATGAATCCAGAAGTATATAAGTGATACTTAACTTCACTTGCCTTGTGCACGTAGACATTGAGACATTTCACACATGGACATAAAAACTTAACTTTGCTCTTATTGTATGGTTTCCGTTTCCCAGTCGCAATATCCTGTTGGTATGTATGCGTAGCAAACTTTATAAATGCATCGACTCCGTCTTGATAATGCGGTCTGGTTCTATCGGTATACATCCAAGATTTATCCATTACTCTAGGATCCATTATGAATTCTCAGATACCTGGACGGAGAAAAAACTTGTTAACATCTTGTGAAATGTTATTGTGGTCCGAATAAAACTACGAAATAATAAAACTTGTCACAAAGAGTAATCACAAATCACAATGTGAGTTCAGTTATCATATATGAATCATACAAATAATCAGAGGTTATCTACCTACATACAGTTGCATGTGAAGACGATATTTACCCTACTATGACCATTAGAGTTACAATCTCAGTTAACAAAGCAGTGCTGAAAAGAATTACTTACACGGTCGATCCGATTAATCCACAAAGAAAAACTCACAGGGGAATATATGGTTTATCCAGGAGATGAATCAGATGATCAAAGTAAACAACTTGTTTTGTTTTCTAGGGGGAGGTTAGAAGATTTAAGAGCAGAAACATGAAATGATTTAAGACGAGAGAGATGAACACGTAGGATAAATGGAGATTTGGCAATATCTTTACTAATAAATAATTTGGAAAAATCTTTAAGTGTATATCGTAAATAATTTTTTAAAATAGGTAGGTAAAGATCCTTCAATTTGCATGCTGCACGTTCTATGTTTAGAATTTTCTCAGTCAAATCTTATTATCCTGCTGCATAATTTTCTGCTTTGACGGCTCTAAATGACCGGAGTTAGATGCGATGCAATTAATATTCATTCCATACTGAAGATTTTTTTGTTCGTACCCGAATTCAGAAAATAAATCAAAATAAATCAAAAATAAATAAATAAATCAAAATGATAGGTAAAAAGCGGAGTATGTGTTGCTGCAGTTGTTATAACGGTACTAAAGTAAAAAACTATCTTTGTATAAAGTAGAGTACGTATTGGTGCAGTTGAAAATAAAAATCGTAAGAACTGCTATGGCCCCAATTAGAATTAAGTGAACTAAAACACACTACTATATTTGTGTGTTCTGTCCAATTAGAATTAATATCTAAAACCAAAGCTTGATTCATCCAATTAACATAATAGGTTTGATCATTGATGGATTTTATTAAAGTTTGTCAATCTGATTCAAAGATAACATGATTAAAGTTTGTGCCAGAGTAACAGCTGCCAGCATAGCCTTACATTCCAGCTCCTCAGCTACAACTCCTATCTTCATTCCTCCATTGAAGCATTGTCCTTGCACCCGAATGCAGCTACCTGCACAATTCCTAACTATTAGCCCTATTCCACCTTGTAATGAATCTGACTTAAAAGAAGCATCAAAATTTGTAAACATTATCAGGAGGTTTCCATCTTAGCAGCTGCACAACCCCATTAGTAGAAGAAACAAGATTAGTTCCAGGAGGCACAAGTTTATTAATGACATCTATTGACATTGTCTTATTTGGAGTTATGTTCTGAAAAATCTTTGAACATCAAATTGTCCAAACTGATGCTTCAAATGTCCTGCACCAAAGGTAATATTATTTCCTGCAGAAAACCAAGAGAGAATCTAGCTCCTAAATGAACAATGTTGTACCATAATATTACTAACATTGATATTTAAAACCGAACAAATAATTTCCATATCTAGCTAGTTTATCTCTTGTTGGGACTATATCTTTCAAGCACTTCCAAACAAATAATTTAACTTCCACAAAGCTTTCCATACCTGTGGAGAAACAGAATTAGTACCTGCAAAAGTATTAGATGCACTAGACAACACATTATAGACACTCTTAATAGAGAATTGACCTTTGCTATCTGGAAGCCAAATAAGAGTATGGAGTCCAATTCACCCACCATTGAGTTCTGGTGGTACTCCGTAGCTGGTGGTACTCCGAAAATATGAATACTATGAAGTAAACGATTTCATCAAATGTGAATGCTTCCCCCTTTTTCCTCTAAGTAGCGCGCTTTAACGGTTTCGTGCTACAAAAACAACACAAAACTTATTTGGTTACATATAAATTGAAAAAAGTATTGTGCCGAATAAACCATAAAGATACGTACAAGTTGTAGAGGGGACAAGCTCAGGTGGCTTGAGTGCCAGATCCGGTGTTTGATTTTAAAAAACCCATCTACCGCATCTAGGATGATGTTGTGCTTATCCTTGATTTGTTGAACACTTCTTCCTCTCGGGTTCCCATAATATTGGCTAAATTTGTTATGTATCTTCGCCCAAAGGGTCTCGGTCGAGGAGCGATCTAGAACTCGACTTTCGGCTGCCCATGCTTTGGTGATTGCCAAATCTTCTGCGGAGTCAAACGATGCCATTTGTTGTATGTGGAGGTAGGGAATGAGTAGGTTATCTAATAGGCTACAAGTGGAGTGCACGTGCGTTGCTTGTCGAACGCCGGGTTCAAATACGCCTTCTTCCCTGTTAAACCAATTGCTTAGCATGATAGAACACCCTTGCGAAGTGAAGAAAAACAAAATCGATAGAATACAGTAACAGATTCTCCTTTCCATCTATATAACAACGCCGGCCTAATCTACAATGTAACTTTTACTTCTTACAGCAACAAAAGAAAATTCCTAAATCCATTAACATCCCCTAGTAACAAAAATTAGCTCAACCTAAACCAAATTCCATAATTTCCGTCACAAGAATCACACAAAACATCAATTGTTTCAACCAATTAATACTAAGATACGAAAGACCTAAATTGGTTTATGATCATAAAAATATGAAAGACCTGAACAAAACAAAAGAAACCCTGACAATAAAAAACTCTTAAAATTCTTACTAAGATATAGAATCACAGCCAAGATTGACAGAACCCTAGGTTTACATAATACAGTAGAAAACGATTTTAGATTTGGGAAAGGTATATACCTGAAACCCTAGCAATAGTAATTTCAAATTAATAAAATAAAAACATCCCCCATTCATGAAATTAAACAAGTAAGTTTGAATTTAATCTGATAAGAGAAGGAAAGAATCCCTTACCTAGGGTTTCTCTATTTCGCCTCTTCCAGTCTTTCTCCCGCGCAAGTAAGAGAAGGAAATAAAAAAAAAATTCTACTTTGATTAACCAAAATGCCATTTTACCTAGGTTTATCACGTCATTATGACATTGTGGGTTAGAATAGGTGCCAATTAGACTAGGGTACGTGTTCGATTAAAGCTTTCTCTTGAGAATAGCCGTGACCCTACAAGAATATAGTTTATTCCAGAGAGAGAATAAACAGGGAAACCAAAGGGATTAACAAGGAAACCAAAGGGTCAGAGAGCAAAAAAATTTAGAGAGAGAATTTGTAGAGGGAGATTACTGTTTTCTGAATTTTTCTCAATCAAAATGGATGGTGATGATGATCAACACAGACCAAAGGGTAAAGCCCCCATGACTGAAGAGCAACTATTGAAATAGTTAGAAGAGAAAGAAAGATATGAAAGGCTATCAGCCACTATGCAGATGATTGGGCAGATGAACAAGGATGATCTGGAGAAGGTAAACAAGAGAGTAAATGACTTGTTATATGATATTGAAGTCCCTATATTGAAAGAGTTAGAAGAGAAAGAAAGATGTGAAAGGCTATCAGCCACTATGCAGATGATTGGGCAGATGAACAAGGATGATCTGGAGAAGGTAAACAAGAGAGTAAATGACTTGTTATATGATATTGAAGTCCCTACACTCTGGGAAGAGATGCATGCTGCAGTGGATGTAATCATAGCAGAAGAGAAACCAGTTGAAAAAGAGAAACCAATTGAAAAAACGGTACAAATTTTGCAAAACAAGCGTCGTTTTGATATTTTCAAAGATGAAGAAGAGGAGGAGAAGTTATGGGAAGTGCATGCTAAAAAGATGAGGTTGGCTGAAAGGGAAGTAATGAAGAAAGAAAATTACAGTGATGCTTCCGAAGATGAAGAGCCTACTGCTTCTTTTGGGTATCGAAGTGATACAGAATCTGCTCTAAGAATGATGATTGAGGATTTTCTCCAAGATGAGAGATTTGGGATTAATGATGCATTGTTGGCCCAAAAGACCGATTCCGAAGCGGACAATGCATATGAAGACGAGGAGGAAGAGTGGTTTGATGAGGATCAAGAGGGGCCTGACGAGGAAGAAGAGGGGTCTGATGATGAGGAAGAGGCGTCTGATGAGGAGGAAGATGAATCTGATGATTCTGATTCCGAGTGATAGGTATGACAATGAGTAAGCCTTATCGACATTTGAATTCTTCTGTAGAGAGATGGTGGATTTTTGGGTAAGTGCTCGAATGGAAATGATGACATAATGTTAAGAAATAGCTATTATCAAAGTACACAGAAGAATTCGAATGGAGAGGGGTCTAATGCAAATGGTAAGTCACTGAATCATGTTTTCTTTTTTGGTTCTGGCAATGGAGACTGAAAATGCAGGGGAATGCTATGTTTATTTTTCTTTTTTCTTTTTCTTTTTGATATTTAGATTTTTTGTGGGTAAGATGGTGAAATACTTGTAAATGGGTATGTTTAAGTTTATGAACATGAAAATGTTGCTCAACACTGAATGAGCAGAACGGTTGTAACTTTTTTAAATGCAATATGATGAAGTCGGCTTATTTATATTGTCCAATGATTGTGCGTTGATAATGTTGGAGATGCAGGGTGTATTCTAGAAACTAAAACTACAATCAAAGAACTAGATCATGTACAAGACTAAGATGTATCGAAAACAAATGCATATTGACAACAAGTCACTTTAGTGTTTTTCTATCCAGTCTAATTCACTTGATAGAGAGGCATATATACACCTAGTCTTAATCTACAATCTGGCAAAGGGAAACATTACGAACATCCATATATGTTTGATCTTTAGATATAAAGATCAAATCACAGTGACTAACAATAATTGGCTTGCGTTGGTTGCGTCGTATTCGACTTGCACATAATTGACATGAGCACTACTTGGTGGAGCCTTATGCACACCTAATTTAATTCTACAATCTGACAGTGAATACAAATCACAGTGACTCCTGAGATGCTGCTTCTCAAAAAGTTTTATTCACCAATGATGGCATCATACAACCAAATATTATGTCGTAGTTTAAGATCATCTGTCAACTGACATATAAAACTACTTGGTGGAGGCATAAATCATGCAATTGAGATGTTCATAATCACAATACATTCTCAAAACAGGATACAACTCACAGCAACATAATAAACATAAAATCTGAAAGATAGAGATGTTCATAATCACCAAAACATTCTCAAAACATGATACAATTCACAGCAAACATAATACACCTAAAATCTGAAAGATAGAGATGTTCATAATCACCATCAGAAATTGTACCATTCAAAATCAGTAGTATGTAACCTCCAATTTGAAAAATCATTAAACCCCCAAATGAATGAATGAGAAATACCTTAGATGAAGATGACCAAGATTTGCATTTCCAAAATTATGAATCACTAGAAATACTTCTATGAGAGATCGATTAAACTTAAATCTAGGCCTGAATCGATCTTTCACAGAAGAATCAATTGATTCATTGTTGTTGATGAAGTTTTCTGCAGATGAATCTCCAAGAAACCCCAAATGAATATTACATGAAGATAATCATCGTGGAATTAATTCAATGAATTCACCTAGTCTTCGATTAGAAAGCAGAGGACGAACTTGGTGATGGTGGTGGTGGTTCGTTCAATTCACTCAACTTTGAATTTAGGGTTACAGGTTAGAGAAGATTGAATATTCAATCAACCAAATCCAAACTCTGTAATCTAAGTCGAAATTGAGTAAAGATTGATGGAGATTTTAGGGTGTGAAATTGATGAAGATGAAACTGGATTTCGATTTCGACGAAAAAGAAAGGATTCGAGAGAGATTTCTGCTGCTGATCGTTTGGGAGAAAGAATAGACTATGTCTCAGGCGCTGTTGACATAGTGTTGGTAGTTTTCCATGCTAGCTACAGTTCAAGACATGGCCCCTGTTAACTAATTAAAATTAAATAAATAAATATATAAAATTTGTGCAGGGACCTTATGTTTGACCATTTTTTGATTTTAATTGTTGGTAAAGCAGTTAAAGACATGGATAGGGTTTACGGGTTGTCTGCAAGCCGGGCATGTTCAGGATTTCTTACTTGTTATTCCAATTATGGGGAACATGCAGTTCATTGTAAGGTAGACCCTGGTTTTAAACATAGACATGATCATGTGAGGGACATTTTATATGATATACTATGGAGAGCCGGTATTTCTGCAAAGAAAGAAGCGGCTGTCAATTTTTTGACTGATCCACTCGAAGGTAAATCGATGCTCAGACCAGCAGATGTTTTAATTTTTAGGTGGGCTAACGGAAAACATGCATGTGTTAATATTACTGGGGTTTCTCCATTAGTAGGAATTGTACATGGTACGTTTATAGTCGGGCAAGCGGTGTTGAGGGCTGCCTCAGGTAAGATATCGAAACATGAGAAAGTGTGTCTTAATAATGGGCATACCTTTATTCCTTTTGTTTTTGATACTTTTGGTTTTTTAGCTCCGGAGGCGGTTGGACTCCTCAGAAGAGTCCAGAAAGTCATGCACAATAATGTCATGACTCCTGGTTCGAGGGAGTTTGTTTTCCATAGGTTAGGTTGCAATTCAAAAAGGGCTCGTGGCGCAGCTTGTTGCGCGTTTGTCTATTTCGTCTAGGGATGGCCATTTGCCCCACCCAAGCCCATCCCCGTGGGTACCCTCCCCGTTCGGGTAGGGTTCCACCCGCACAAATGGATATGTGATCGGGTATGGGTAATACTCGAAAACTAAGCTACGGGGATGGGGTGGGGATGGGATTCAAGGTCCCCGCCCCATACCCGCCCCGTATCTTTCACAAGTTAGGGGTTTAGACTTTATGCAACAATGTGTATAATTTTTATACTTCCACTACTTAGTCGAGCTTTCTTTCATTTATCATATTCTCGATCGTTCTTGTACATTCATCACTTTCGTTCTTTTTTTTTTGTGATCAAACACATTCTCTAAAAGTTAAAATAGAGAAAATGAAGCAGATAATGAAATGGTTAACGTGGACGAAGATAGAACGGGACAGGAAAAAACAAAAAAACTAATAAGTCATTAACAGATTCTTTTGTTCACTTTAAGATAAATTACTGAATTTAAGATTCCAGAATGCGTCGTTCTTACGTTATTATTTTTGTTTGAATCATATTTAAGTTTTGCTTATAATCAAATTTATGTATTAACTCAGTGTTACGGGTAACCCATGGGAAACCCGCCCCATATGGGTATTCCCCATACCTGCCCGCCCCAATTCATATGGGTAACGGGGCGGGGATGGGTATTTTTTTACGAACGGGGCAGTGACTGGGATTGACACTACCCGCCCCATGACCATCCCTAATTTCGTCGATGTAAAATATTATTATTTTATTATTAATTAGATCTTATTGTTGGCCACTTGGTCAGGTACTTATATGGCTTGATACATGAGCCAAACATGCGAACCCTGGTGAACCATAATGCTACAGTTATGGCCTTCAAATTAGGATACCGCCTCGTTTTACTCTTAAAGATAATGTTGTGTGCAATTAAGAGATAGGACGGGTCAGTAGAGGATAATAATGATGTATTTTGACAAATCAAGATATGGCAATACACCAGCGTCACATAATGCCTGTAAACCCTGGTAAACCGTGCATGATCAATAAGTGCTGGTCTATGAATTTTACAAAAAATCAATTATGATAGTAGTAATAATGTAGTAGGAAAAATTGAGTCTGAAATTCAATAAGGAAGGACTATTTTGTTAAATAAGGAAGGTAAACTTTTAATTTTAACAAGTGTACTATCTCATTGACATGAATGCTTAACGTGTCAAGATATTTAGAGATTTCTTTAGGGTTTCAGCAAGAATATAGGCGTCTAATTAGAACTGACGATCAGTAGTCTAATCCTAGAATCCTAATGCAATATTTTTCTGTTGGGTCTCGCAAAATCCGCAAAATCGCACTTTTTATATATCACCTTGATTTTCGTTTGTTATATTCATGGTAAACATAACCCACCCACTATATTTAGATTTGCATACTAGATATTTATAGGAAAAAATAATATATTTAGCTATATTTGGATCCTAGATACCTCGTTCATAAGTAAAAGAACGAAGGAATTGAGAGGACGAGTTCTAATGAGAAATGTGTTGTTCCTGCCAATGGTCTTGTTAGTAATGATCCCCCCTCCTCCGAAGGGATTTTCTTCATGGGATGACTTTGTGGAAAGCATTGGTAATATACTAGAAGAGTATGTCGATGAAGAATGGGAATTAGTTCATATTAAGAAAATGATCCATGTTGAAGATGATCCTCCTCCTAAGGGTTTTGCTTCTTGGGATGCATTTGAGAAAAGCTATGGTGAACATTTGGATAATGATTATAATGAATAAGAGCATGGGAAGCCACCAAGACCAGCAAATTTATGGCTTAGCACTCGGCATAGACTAAATTCAAGTTTTTTACATTATTTTTAGTATGATAATTTTGTTAATTGTGTAAGCAAAATTATGTAGCAGTCAAAGGCCTACTGTTCAATTGTGCTCTCAATTCTGATTTTTTTTTGGTTAAGTTTGTCAGATTTGGCATTGCAATTTATGAAAAATTTGGCTATATTTTTCAACTCTAATACAAGACTCAGTATATAGTCCCTATCATATTCATGATCCTATCACTTTAACAGCAAAGCCACAACAAAATCATGGTTAACCCTAACTCTTCAGATCTAAATCTCTAAGCCAAGCCCCCTTAAACACATTACTAGTTCATTCTGTTTCATCAAGAGATTGATACTCCAACAGATGAACAATGGACAGAAATTAAACAACATATGCACTTGGAATCTAAACAAAATATTGCATCCTTGAATACTAAACATTCACAAAAAGTAAACTTACAAGCAGCTTTACAAACAGACTATTTAAACATCTAAAACAAAAAACAAACATAAGATACACTAATAACACAAAAAAAAAAAGAAAAAAAAAAGACATAACTAAACAAAAGATGATGGATCGAGATGTGATTCAATACCATTCTTGCATAGCAGAACCATGAAAACAGAGGACTAGATCATTTAGAATCCCCTTCTTCTTCACTGCTGCTGTCGACAATCGTAACCACATCTTTGTATGGCCAATCATCATCAACATCGACATCGTCGTCTTCATCTTCATCCTCAAGCGCTGGCCCAAACCAAAAGAAGTGTTCTGAATCATTTAAATCATCATCATCATCCTCAGAATCATACTCATCATCATCATCATCATCATCCTCAGAAACATACTCATCATCCTCTACATCGTCCTTCTCTTCTTTATCGTCAGCAGCATCATAATCATCATCCTCTTCATCTCCAAAACAAGGAACAACCTTGCAACCAAAATAACCAACAATCTCGTTGTCTTCGTCATCAAGAAGAAGAAATCGGAAGGAAGTTACTACTATATAAGTCATTTTCTCTGGTTTGATACTGAAACCCTAGGTTCAGTTTAGAGAGAGACTTGGAAAAGAAAAAGCCGAGTAGTAGTGCTCTCCTAGTCTCCCTTGATCGTGTTTTATACCGTGACACATGTTTTCACTTTACGATTCAACCTCTAGCTTAGCCACGTACAAGCATGATAACTTGGCTAGTGAACAAGTATAGCTTTGGAAAATAAAAAAATACAGTATAATATAAAATAAAAAAATTGGGTGGAAAATTAACATCAAGGAATTTAACTTGGAAGAAATATAAATTGGTTTACAAGCTCGTCCAAGAGTGACATCGGTAAAAATGGAAAATTAACATTAAGCAATTTTTCTCAGTGGAAATACTCCTCGGAAACTTAGATTTGGACGAAAAATTCTTGCTAAGGTCGTGACATCGAAATAAATAAAAATTGGTTTAGAAGCTCGTCCAAGAGTGACATCGGTAAAAATTGAAAATTACCATAGATCGTGACATCGAAATATAAATTGGTTTACAAGCTCGTCCATGAGTGAAATTGGTAAAAATAGAAAATTAAATCAATTTATCTCGGTGATCTCCGGAAACTTAGATTTGGATGAAATATAATTGCTAAGATATCTTGACATCGAAATAAAAATACGGGGTTTATAAGCTTTTCCAAGAGTAACATCGGTAAAAATTGAAAATTACCATCAATCAATTTATTTTGGTGGAGATATTCCCCGGTAAACTTAGATTTGGGCGATAAATTGTACTTGATAAGATTGTGACATCGAAATATAAATTGGTTTATAAGCTCGTCCATGACATCAGTAAAAATAGAAAATTAATTCAATTTATCTCGGCGATCTCCGAAAACTTAGATTTTGGATGAAAATTAGATTTTACAAGCTCGTTCAAGAGTGACATCGGAAAAAATAGAAAATTACCATCAATCAATTTATCTTGGTGGAAATACTCTCGGAAACTTAATTTTGGATGAACTATACTCTTTATGATCGTGACATCGAAATAAAAAATGTTTAGCTGAATAAGCCATGTCCAAGAGTGACATTGGTAAAAAAACTTGGATATCGAGTCTTGTCGACGAAGCCAATCATAGTCGTTCGTGAATTCATAATGTCGACCAATCAAATAAACTAGTTACACCTGACAACCTAAGATCCCCAAACATCCTTGCCAATATTATCGGCTGATCGGTCTGATACGACCAATAATGCGATATTATCGAATATTCATATTTATGTATCACTGATATTTCATGTTTCGCCCAGAATAAAGGCATAAACATGATAAAATCCTATACTATCGTCCAGTATTTTAAAAAATAAATACCGATCGATTCTTTTAATACAAATTTAATTGTAAGAGCTAGCTAGAATTGCTTCTAAGAATATGAATTGGGATTTTAATCAAAAAAAATTGCACAAAAAAGCATTTATGATCTTCCAAGGCACTAGCTAGTACTATATTACTCCGTAATAATTTATTAGTTAGCTTTTAAGAATATGTGAATTGGGAGTAAAATAGTGCAATGTAGTTGACTAAAGTAGTAAACAAAAGATACTACTATATATCCAAGGCACTAGTAACAAAGGAATTAGCTAGTACAATAATAAATACTCCAGTTTAGATGTTAAGCGGTAACAACAACAACAACAAAAATAGAAAATATCTTGAAGGGAAATCAAATTTCAAAAACGTTAGTGAGGCACAATGGTTCACTTTAGTTATTTTAATTTTGAGGTTGGAGGTTCGAAACTCTTTAGACCTTTTTTATTTTTCTTTAAAATTTAGGCATTATGTGGCACAATGCTGATTTGATTTTGCTTGACCTATTTTGTTTTTGGTCAGGACTCAGGGACCAGGGTATTGAGATATGGCATGATGCCTGAACCAAACCATGCTGCAGTTCAAGATATGGCCCATCTGTTAACTAATTATCAAATCAAATAATTATGCCAATATATACACAAGTATGCTGATTTTATTTGGTATTTGACCTTATGTTTGACCATTGTGCTGATTTTATTTGGTATTTGACCTTATGTTTGAGCATTTTTTGTACACCTAACTATGTTTGACCATTTTTTGTACACCTAACAAATCTCATCAATGTTAAGCCATTTCAGGTATGAACATTGCCATTATAGATGCAGTACACCAACGACACATCATGTCCCTCAACAGGTGCTGGCGCTGCAGTATCTACCAAAAAATCAAATATGATAATTAGTGCTTGGTTGAACTGTCTATCAACCCCTTAATGGCAGATTTATTAGATATTGACCATCAGAAGAGTCTGCAATTAGGCTAATGGGGGTGTACCAAATTAGTGGGGGGCGTACCAGCCCCAAGGCAGAACCAGTTTTCTCTTATGATTTTTGAACCCACCACCCGCTAATTTGGTACACTCCCATTAGCAATGTTGGTGTGCAGGAGTTATTATAATGGGTTTAGGACTTGTTGCGCATGACTTTGAATAGGCGTGAATTGCTAAAGGACTAGACGTTCCACCGAATGCCTTAAATGATTATTAATGTCATCTTCTCTACGAAAGGAAATTAAACAGAGAATTTCCAAAACACGCAAAATCATCCTAAATTAGGCAAGAAAATTAAGAAAAGAAAACATAGATTAGAGATAATGGGTGATCTAGGAGGAAACAATGCTAACGGAGATAATCAGCCTTCTGCACCTTTTAAGTTCGCCAAGAAAGTTGCCAAGACTCTCTCTACTAGAGAGTTGGAGAATTTGATGGATTTTGTGCAGCAAGAGATTGACGAGAGAAATCGTCTGATTGAGTTCGAAAGAGTTCATCAGGAAAATGCTCCACTGTATGAACAATGGAAGAGGAAGAGAATTGCAAGAGATGTGAGGAAAGCCAGAGAAAGAGAGGAGAGAGATGAGGGGAGAAGGAGCAGATTTGTTTGGAGAAAGACCCGCAGTGCAACCTCAAGTGATTCTGAAGAGAAAGAGAATGATTTTGAGAGAAGTGATAATCATGAGAGAAATTCTGAGACAGAGAAACAAAGGAGGAAGAGAGAAAAGAAGATTGAGGATGCATGGTATGAAAGGTTCTTAGCAGAAAAAGCAATCCCTAGGCTTTTTGCAAGAACCATGAATGAGAGATTGAATGTTGATTCTGATGGAGAAACAATTGATGGTGTTGATGAGAATGGTGAACCAGTTGAGGTTGGAGATTTGAAGGAAGAGAATGAAGATGATGGAGGAAGTGAAGATGCAGGTGATGAAGGTTATGGAAGTGCAACTGAAACATGCAGTAAGTATAGCAATGATTACAACGATCATGAGATGGGCATCGACAACGACGACGATAGCAGTCAGCAGAGCAATGAGAACAACGGTGATGATCTGAATAATCATCCCTGGAACATCAACAAGATTTCGATGGGAAAGCTTCGATTTTGTGAAATTGGACTAAGAGCTTCTTCGTGAAAATTCAAAGAAATCTTGTAGGTATTTGTTGATCATTTTGCTCATTGCTGATTTTCCTCATATTGTTGAATCTGTTGACAGATGTTTTCTTGTGGTTATGTTGCTATTCGGATATTTTTCTTTTTTTTTTGGAACAGGTGGGATTTTTTAATACTGTTATGCAGATGGTAACTGCTTTCAGTTTTAATGTGTTAAAAGTTTTAAGGTTTAATGGTTTTAAGGTGTTTTGCAGGGGGTAACAGTTTTAGTTTGTTTGTAATTAAGGTGTGTGTTTGCAGGGGTAGGGTAACAGTCTAGTTTTTCCTGGTATGAATAGTTAATCTATCAGAAGTTTGAGGGAATTACAGACTAGGTTTTTGGGTCATGTTTTGATGTGAATCTTGTGAATGGATTTGATTGTAATGGAACTACTTAGGAATTAGGGTCTTTTTGTAAATATGGTGGGTTTAACTAGTATTTTTAAATCTGGTTAATGGAATTGCAATTACAGTTTGTTTTTGTGTTGATCTGAATATAGTGGGTTACATTTGGTATGCTGGAGATATCTTTGTGATTTCTAATGGAAGGAACAATGGTATGTTAAACTGTGGTATGTTGAAATGTATTATATGATCTATGAATTTACTAAAGCATTATCTGAATTCTATCCAGGACTAGAATCCTGGTACAAGGTAAGGTACTAATCCTAATTCTAGACGTTTTTCATCTAAAGTGCAGAAACTGCTTCTCAAAACATACTACAATCTTGATTCACTAATGGTAACAATATCGTACACCCAAACACTATAATTGAGTCTAAGTTTATTAATAAAAGGTATAACAAGCAGTAGATCATCTGTCAAAGCCGTAATAACTTGACTCAAGATTGAGTCCGGTGAAACCTACATGATTCCACTGACCCACAAAACTACTTGGTGCTGGTGGAGGCATATACACATCTAATTCTAATCTAGAATGTATTCTGACCACTGAATTGTGTTGACTCAACGAGTTAATTACAAATGACTGATTAACAAACAAATATCAAGCAAAGAATTTAAAGAACCCATATTTTTATAAAACTAAACCAAGCAAAATAATACCAACATCCTCAATATTTTAAAAAATAATTAATCAAAATAAACAATTTCTAAAAACAAAAACCACATTATTCAAAAGTTTCATTGATTATCTACTCAACTAAAATCATCTCATATGGATCTGGTACTCGTGTTGCAGCATTAGTAGGCTGTGCTGGAACTTCAAGTACCTTTTGCTCTAGAGGTGTCTCCCTGGGTATTTCTGGTGCGCCAGACACAGTTTCACCAACAGGCTCATTCGAAGGAATGGGAGCATGGACACCATCCATTTCAACAGAAGCAGAAGCAGGAAGAGTAAGATTGTCAACATGAGCTTGAACTTCAGCTAACAGGGGCATGCCAGGAACCTTACACACGCCATCAATAGTTATGGTGATCCTTAGCTTTGTAGGTACATCCATTACTATCCTTGGAGTTGTTTTAATCCTCTTATTGGAACTCATTTTCTTCCTCTAATATATCAATCTATCTTTTATGCTGATGTGGTATATATATATTGAAAAAACCCTAATTTTTTCTAGGTTAGGAGCATTATCCCCAATTACCTAATTTAGTTGTATTCCGCATATCACTCTCAAATAAACAAAATATAACATTTTCCATATTGATAAATATATTCTCATATACGCGTACAACATTACATTGATTTTAGTATATAGTATGATTTATCTAAATACGGAAAAATAGCACGAAAAAATTGCGTAAACACAACCATGTTGATTGAGTACATATATGCTTTATCTTACAGTAGATCATAATCATGTACTCTTCGCTAATGTGCATGCCTTGGCTAAACTCTTGCCAAATCTGTAGGTATCTGAAGTATCTCTCTCCATGATTCGCCATGCCTAATCTTCTCTAAACAAATTTCTATTTTTGGTGTAATTCCCTCGGTAATTCACACCTACTCAAAGCCACGCGCAAAAATTCCGTCCAGCCAAGCACTATAACCATGCCCAAATTCTCTTTTGGCTTTCGTATATTGGTCAACACCATAAATTACAGCTATATATGATTGGCAATAGCAATATATATTGGGATCATTTTTTTTCTTCAAAAGATTAATATACTATGGTCATAACCCTAATTTCTTGTCTTCAAAAGATTAATATACTATGGTCATAACCCTAATTTTTAAATTTGCAATGGACACATAAATAGAATGTTGATAAACTGGAATAAATCTCACACAAACACGTGAAAATATCTGTTTCTTGTTTGGATCATGGATTTTTAAATAAGGCATGCTGATTAAGGATGCGACCATTGGCCAAACGGTGTAACGGTTCGCACCCCTTCGTATTACGCTTCACATTAACCGAATAGATTTTGAAACACCAAAAGACGTGAAAATTCCAATAGGTGTGTTGTGTGGGGACACATATTGCATCCATTGGATGTCTATATAAGCATTCAACAAAAACGAAATCCTAAATACTTCTACATTAAAAAAAATATTTCACCAGTAATAGTAATGGAAATGTTTCCGGATTTAACTCCCGAGATACTACACCTCCTCCCAAGTACAGAAGGTATTTTGGCAAGCAAATGTGTATGCAAAGAGTGGAATTCTGTCCTTGCAGACAAAAGAATTGGAATCCTTTTCGGCTTCACTCAAAAAGTGACAGAAGAAAAAGTTATTCAACTCTTCTACAGAGAAAAAATTGAGGAGGAAGATTACTACACGATGATGGGAGATTTCTATCAGATGTTATTTGGAAACAATGGTACCTAGAATATTATCCGATCCTATGATAAAAACATGTCACACCCAATCGTTGGATCTTGTAATGGTCTGGTATGTTTTTATGTTTCACACCACGGCATACAAGATCCTATCTATATTATGAATCCAACAACGGGTGAGCACCTCCATCTGCCACAAATGTGCGATCCAACACCAACGCCACAAATTAGTTGGGATCCACGATTCGTCATAGAGGGTTCGGCTATTGTCAACATACCAGTGAATACAAAGTAGTTCGAATTCAAGTGGACGGTAAATTGGACGTACACACTCTAGGCGACAACAGGGGATGGAGGAACATCGGATATTTTCCTTTTACTTTTTGGGATTCAGGTGTGTACGCACATGGTTGTATTTTTTGGATAAATCATTATTTTTATGACAATATTCAGATAGTATCTTTCAATTTGGACAATGAGACATTCCAGTCACATTCGCCACCCCCGCATCATATTTATGAGAATGGTGGTTTCAGTACTCCAAAACTGGGAATGGTCTTGTCTGGAGTTCGCCTTTTATTTTACAACATTCACGATATTTATGATCTCCGGATTGATTTTTGGGCACCCATTTCGGATAATGATATTCACGCACGGGCACCCGGTGTAGAATGGAATTGGGAACTTAAGAGGAGCATTGTCTTGGAAGAGCCTTCGAATCTATGGTGTACGCCTTATAAGCTTATAGCCTTGGGAAAGAACAACGACGTCCTATTGCAAAACAACCGTTGTTTAGCGCGTTATAATGAACTCACCAGAACTTTGACAGAAATTGCGGAGATAAGGTGGGCAAAGGTTAGAGCTATTCCTCACATGAGGAGCGCCGTCTCGTTGAGGAATTTTGGAGGACAATCGGAAACATGTACTGACGATGACCATGCCACAAACATATTCCGAGTGTAGTATTTTTGTTTTTGTTTTGATTAGAGTAATGTAGTTTGGTGTTCAATATATATATACTATATATTTTTAAAAGTACTATTTCTCATCTTTGATTTTTTTTTTCGTATCTTGTTTGGACTAAAAGTTGTTTTTGAAATCTGAAGAATCAGAGTTGGTCTTATTTTGGGTAATAATGGTTGGTATTTTATTTAATGGAGTTAATGCTTTTAAACATATTCCCGACTAATTTAGAGGGGGATTTTCTTTTATGGTGGTCAATTTGGTATATAGGGAGGCATTTCTGTATTCCAGTTGTATTTATGGTTATAAATTTTACGAATCTATAGGGAGACTTTTACGTGTTCATTATTGTAGAAAATCTGATATCAAAGACTTGATGAAAGGAACACAGAACTAAAACTCAAACAAACTTCTATTGATTGATGTATTTCGACTCATGGCTCAACAACCTATTTATATGAGTAACAAACTTGACTCTCAAGAAAAATAACTTTCCAAACATAATCAAACTCTAACAAAGAAACTTATAAACAATTCTCACGTAAATAAACTCTTAAAACAAGTAATAATTGCAACCCAAATAAACTTCTATAAACCGTACCATGTCAACAAGAGTTGTTGATCCATTCACTTCATGTCAACTGTACCAGTTGACTCAACCATATTGGTTTATTCTTCATAGTATCTTGGTTTATTCTTCAACAATTATAATAAAATCCGAGAGGGGAAAAGAAAAATGTAAAAAAAAGTGAGAATTTGAGATGCAAATGGTATAAGTGATTGATAGACAAATCAATGATGATATTCTTGAAAATGCACACGAATGAAAAAGATTTTGTGACTAATCGGGATTTTTTTTGTAGACGAATTATTGATTTGAAACTGGTGTTTGACACCAAAACACAAAACCAGAACATAAATGGGAAAAAACAGAGATACATAAATTATGGTACCATTAGCCCATATTTGTAGTGATAAATTCACGTTTTGTATTTTATGGATAGTTCCTGTTTTATATTATCAACCAATGTCGTTGTAAATATTAAGATGTTGTCGTGACGGGTATTCTAATTCCAGGAGGTCAGCATTAGTGAATTGGTGTCTTTTCATACCTACTTCATGACGTAATGGTTATCCTTTAGATTTTGTTTCCTTTTAAATAAAAATTCAGTTATAGGTTTAAGCTATAACCGCTTATAAGATAAAACGGGAAAATATGCTTTACTTGCCTGCTCATTAAGGACGCGACCTTTCAAAGATAAAACATGCAAATATGCGTTACTTGTCTGCTCATTAAAGACGCGACCTTTCAAATAATGCCTGCTCATCAAGGACGCAACCATTCGCCAACAGGTGTATTGGATGTCTATATAAGCATTACTCGTATCTGCTTATAGCATTCTACAATATTAAGAAAATCTTAATTGCTTTAAAAAAAATTATAATCTTTCATCAGTATAATAGTGATGGATATGTTGCCGGAATTAACTACCGAGATACTACAGCACCTCCAAACTGAAGAAAGCATTTTAGCAAGCAAATGTGTTTCCAAAGAGTGGAATACTATCCTCAGGGACAAAAGAATTGGACTCCTTTTTGGTGTCACACCAAGAATAGGGAAAGAAGTTACTCAACTCTTTTATAGAGAGGAAGATTTCAGCCCGATCGTAACAGCCAACAATCACGACGCCCCAAATGATGGAACCCATGAAGATTTGACTAAGTTGCACCCAATAGTTGGATCTTGCAATGGTCTGGTCTGTTTTTATGTTTCACACCACGGCATACAAAATCCTGTATATGTTATGAATCCAGAAACTGGTAAGCACCTACATCTGCCACAACTATGCATCCCAATTATTGCACGAGATCAAGTACTTTCTTGGTATCCTGTAATTGGGGGTTTCAGATACTGTCAACGTACCGATGAGTACAAGGTAGTTCGAATTCACATGGATGGTAAAGTTCAAATACACACTCTATGAGACAAGAAAGGATGGAGGAACATAGCATGGGAGATTCCTTATATTTTTCGGAGTTCAGGTGTGTACGCACATGGTTGTATTTTTTGGAATTATTGTTGTCAGTGGGATAATGGCATAGTTTCTTTCAATTTGGACACTGAGACATTTCATCAACATTCGCGACCCCCGCATCATATTCCTAGGAGTGAATTCCCATCAGTTGGGATGGTTATGTTCGGAGTTCGCCTTTTATTTTACTACATCCATGAGGCCTGCTGTGATGAGGGGATTAATCAGCCCCGGATAGATTTCTGGGCACCCATTTCCAAAAAAAATATTCATACATGGGCACCTGGCGGGGAATGGAATTGGAATCATAAGATAAGCATTTTCTTGGAAAAGGATGAGGATGAAGGGTGGTCGGCCTATTACCCGATAACTTTTGGAAAAACAAGGACCTCCTATTGTGGCAGAATGAGCGTTTATTGCGTTACAATGCACTCACCAGAACTTGGACGGAAATTTGGGGGACACAACTGTGGGAAACAAGCAAGGTTGCAATTATTCCTCATATGAGGAGCGCTGTCTCGTTGAAGAATTTTGGTGGAAAATCGGAAACATGTACTCATGATGTCCATGCCACTAACACATTCCTTGGGTTATCTATGTAGCTTTTTTTTTCTTGTAGTTGTGTTGTTTTTTTGTATTTGGATTTGGATTTTTTTCCTATGTACAATTTATTCCTTGGGTATGTAGATTTTTTTTCTCTTGTAGTTGTGTTTTTTTTTGTTTTTTTTTTTGGTGTTTGGATTATTTTCTATGTTGAAATGTACAGTTTAGTTTGGGTCATTGTTTAACTAGACAACCTTTGGTTTTTTTCCTTTTTTTGCGTTACACCTATGGTCCAGCCGTCCGGGCCACCCCAACCCACCTAGGTAATTAGTCGAAAAGTAGAAAAATTATCTGGGTATTTCCTAAGAGATCATGATTTATTTTAGTTTGTTATGTTCGGAATGTATATATTAGATGAAAAAGGAAATTAGATAAACATGAAAATATTCATTCCATACCTCATTATACTGCTACAATATCTCATTTTTTAGTAATATGGAAATTGAAATATTCTGTGTAAATACCAAAGAATCGTGATTTAAGATAATGATGGAAAACCTAAAAAATTAGAGTTTTCAAATTACACCAAGCATAGAAAAAAACTAACATAGAGTATTAAGAGGGATTGTTGATATGAAATTGACGAGAGGATCCAAAAACGTCCTAGACTGACGCGACCATTCGCCAACAGGTATATTGGATGTCTATATATATATATATATATATAAGCTTTATACTCGTATTTGCTTGTAGCATTCACAATAAGAAAATCCTAAAAGCTTGTAATTTTTTTGATAATCTTTCATCAATATAATAGTGATGGATATGTTGCCGGAATTAACTACCGAGATACTTCGGTGCCTCCAAACTACAGAAATCGTTTTAGCAAGCAAATGTGTATGCAAAGAATGGAATACTGTCCTTGGGGACAAAAGAATTGGATTCCTTTTTGGTGTCACACCAAGAATGGGGAAAGATAAAGTTACCCAACTCTTTTATAGAGAGGAAGATTAGCCCGATCGTAACATCCAACAATCATGATGCCCCGAATGATGGAACCCATGATGATTGGACTATGTTGCACCCAATAGTTGGATCTTGCAATGGTCTGGTTTCTTTTTATGTTTCACACCACGACATACAAGATCCTGTATATATTATTAATCCAGAAACTAGTGACCACCTCCATCTGCCACAACTATGCATCCCAATTGCAACGGATCAAGTACTTTCGTGGTATCCACGATACAACGTAATTGGGGGTTTCGGATACTGTCAACGTAACAATAAGTACAAGGTAGTTCAAATTCACATGGATGATAAAGTCCAAATACACACTTTAGGAGACAAGAGGGGATGGAGGAACATATCATGGGAGATTCCTTATACTTTTCGGAGTTCAGGTGTGTACGCACACGGTTGTATTTTTTGGATAGATTGTTGTCAGCAAGATATTGGCATAATATCTTTCAATTTGGACACCGAGACGTTCCATCAACATTTTCCACCCCCGCATCATATTCTTGGGAGTGAATTTTGGATAAATACTTACCCATCACTTGGGATGGTCATGTTCGGAGTTCACATTTTATTTTACTACATCCATGAGGGAATTGATCGGCCCCAGATAGATTTTTGGGCTCCCATTTCCAAAGAAAATATTCATACATGGGTGATAAGCATGTAAATGCTACATTTTATATGCATATTTATATTAGGTAGGATAAAATATTTTAGTTACTAATACTATTTTAGTGCTTTTGTAGAAAGTACAAGTGAATTCAATCATCCAGCGAATAAACAGCAAAATGTGAGACTTAATGGTGTTTGCGGCGAAAATGGCAAAATGTGGTTGGCCTGGTACTTCCATATATCAGCAACCACAATGATGAAATATGTTGGCCTGGTATTTCTATATATCAGCAGCACTTATTATGCTGGCCTGGTATTTCCATGTATCAGCAGCTTATTATGCTGGCCTGGTATTTCTATATATCAGCAGCATTTACTATGCTGGCCTGGTATTTCTATATCAGCAGCACTTATTATGCTGGCCTGGTATCTCCATATATCAGCAGCACTTATTATGCTGGCCTGGTATTTCTATATATCAGCAACACTTATTATGCTGGCCTGGTATTTCCATGTATCAACATCCGGGTTGGCTTGGTATTTCCATATATCAGCAACCACAATGATGAAAGGGTTTGGCCTGGTAGTTCCATATATCAGCAACCACAATGACAAAAAATGACAAAATGTAGCTGGCCTGGTATCTCCATATATATCAGCAGCATATAATTGTTTCAGAGGCGAGGCAGAAACGCAGCAAAGGAATTGAAATCAAAGTGGGGTTGGCACATGGAAACTGAAAATGGGAACTATTTTAACTTTCTTACTTTATTACAAATATATTCCACCGAGAAAGATAATTTATTTGTCATGTGAAGAATTAATTGAGGAATATTTACATGTGACTATTTTGGAAGTAAAATAACTCTTTCTTCATTTGGGAGATTTTGGAAATAAGGGGAGTTTATTATTTCATTGGAAGAACGAGGTGGCAATACTATTTGGGGAAAGATACTGATGACGACATCAACTTGCATGCAAGATATTTCAGAGAATAATTTATTTTGATACTTTGATTAATGAAATAAAAGAAAAGGAAGGTGTATAAGAAGGGGGTGACTATTTGAGAAATGAGGAGGCGCGGCTACGGCCGTTTATAGAGAAGAGGGTTTTGCTGTTTTGATTTCCTTTTCTCCATGATTTGCTAGATTGTTTGTTAGGGTTTAGGTAGAAACCAATTAATTGTGAAAACTCTACATTGATATATGCTTAATAATGATTTGATTGATTAATAGTTTTTCTTCACAAAGCTTGGTGTTTAATCGTTTATGTGATTTTCTTGATTATTTATGCTTTTGAATTGATATTTCGTGCTTCGGTTAAATCCCTAGACGTGGTATGCAAGGATTGATAGGTAATGCTTTAGAATCACTACCCATTAAGCGAAGAAAACTATAGCGGAGAAACAGTATTTGAAAATAAAAGCATGGAATATATTTTTAAAGATTAGTAGAGTTTGCATAATTAATTGGTGGAAACCGAAAACCTTAATAACCCATTTTTATATTATATCATTTTGTTCCAAACTCCTGAAAAATCGTTAAAACATCATCTTGTCGATTAGTTACTTTTGATATTAGTTGGTTGAGTATTTCACACTCCTCGAGGGAACGACCTGTACTTGCCATTGTTCTACTAGTTAGACATTGTGCACTTGCAGTATTATTATTGTAGGTTTTCGAGCCTACCAATGGGCACCTGGCGGGGAATGGAATTGGAATTCTGAGATAAGCATTTTCTTTAAAGAGGATGAATGGCCGACTCATAACCCGATAGCCTTTATAAATAACAAGGAACTCTTATTTTGGCAGAATAGGTGTTTATTGCGTTACAATACACTCACCAGAACTTGGACGAAAATTTGGGGGGCACTACCGTGGGAAACAAGGGTTGCAATTATTCCTCACATGAGGAGCGCTGTCTCGTTGAAGATTTTTGGTGGACAATCGGAAATGTGTACTCATGATGTCCATGCCACTAACACATTCCTAGGCTTATCTATATAGCTTTTTTTCTTGCAGTTGTGTTTTTTTTTTTTTTTTTGGTTTTTGGTTT